>NC_056745.1:744704256-744721756 GCF_019279795.1 Protopterus annectens | reverse complement strand
GTCACTTTAATAACTTATTTGGCCTTAGTACCATGGCTGGGCAAAAGCCATGAGGTAGCTATGCAAATATGCCCCTTACAGAGTATGAGGGAGCTTGCAGTGCAACATTGCTGATGTGTGATAAAACGAATCTCTTGTTACCACCTATGTTTCCTGTCTGTAACATCATATTTTATCTTGGACTTTGCAACTGCAGCCATGAACATATGGTAGATAATAAGCTACATAAGCTGAAGCACTTAGGGGCTGCTTCAATATGCACAGCATATTCAAGCACTCTAGAGGGTCATGTCAGTGGATGTTATAGACTCTGCTAGCATACATTTTTACACTACCTTTTGAATGTTCTGCCTCATGCTTTTTTTGAAACAATAAGCAAATGTGTTTAAAAAGTAAAGGAACTGCATGTTATGACAGCTACATTACATTGCTCTGTTCATTTTTGTTGTATGTGAAGCTGCTCCTATATGTTTTTCTGCTGTACTATATGAAAACAATTCAGCTATAATCTGCCACAGTAAAGTAAATATGCATTTTCTATTCATTCTGTGCCACTACAAAAAGGCTTAGAAAAATGTTTCATGTCTGCTTTGGAGCTATCCCTAAAGCCAGGCAGGAAATATAATATTTACATGAGGTGTTGTAATTGCCTTCTTAGATGTAAATCCCCTTATAGGTATAGTTTTATTTTAGATATGAGGAGATAGATATGTTTATATATAAAATGATTGCGGATGGTCTCTAACATCTTTTTAGCTATTAGGTAGCCTTTGCAAGACTTGTTAAACACAACACATTCTAATCACTGACATCCATTCCTTAAGGGTGTTAAAAGGCCTGTTCACAGGTTAGGTAGTCTACAAAGGAAAGTTTGTCTCAAACACATATTACTAGAATATACCAAGTTAACAATTCTGCATCAGTCCCATGCCATGCTCTTGCAACACATTGTAGATCAGTGTATCATAAGCTACTGTTATGCTAATGACTAAATATAGAATTATGAATGCAGATTTCAGCTAAAAGAAGAAAAATGTTTCTGAAAGGGAGCAAGTCCCCTGCATCCCCTTTTGTAGAAGATACACCTCCATAACCACGTACTTATAAATTCTGATTCCAGGGTTACGCCATGTTGGAGAAGGAAATACTCATTTAAGTGAAATTAATTATGAACATAGCAATAATTTATGATACAATATTGTTTTCAGAAAGTAACCTAAATGCAGTAGGAGTCCCACTAGTTAAATAATGAAGAGATGCGTGGGTTCACTGAGTCTGCTGGAGAGTTAAAGTTAAGCACAAGTCAGAGATAACAGACTCACAGCTGCTGGAGCGAGTTTAGAGCATCCACTGAATAGCCTCCACCCTGAGATGTGAGGCCAGGCCTTTGCATTTTCAGCTCTGAGTTGCATCTGGTATGTCAGACTGGTGCCTCACTTTACACTGCATGTTCATGTCCTGTGGGTGCATCAGGTGAGAACAGAATGTGTGTGTAACTGTACTCATGATGTTACTTACACACAGTAAGGAGAAAGACACTGGATGCTAAAGACTTATAACAGCTCTCACACTCTCCAGAAAGCACAGAGCTGGCGTGTTTTTTAAAACAGTATGCTCCATTAAAAAAGGAGGACATGTGTCATCCAAACATAGCAAAAACAGACAAGAAAAGTGACTATAATGAGAAATCTAGTGGTGTAGGACCTAACACTACCTAAAAGCAATCTGCCATGGGATTTCAAGATTAAAACTGTTGTAGCAATTTCCTTTTATTTCCACAGAGCAGATTTCAAACAACCAGATGTACTAGTTCGGTTCAATATTTCTTACTGCATAAATAGACATAGTAGTCATAATTTGATAATGAATATGTTGTAACATTCCAGGCAAGATTACAATCTTAATATTTATATTGGTGTTAAAAGGCCTCTCACAGCTCTGTGCACAAAGGGTGGCACTGACTCCACACTGACATCACTGTCTTGGAAAAATGCCAGAAAGGCATGTGTCCTGCAAGTAGTAAACTGTCAGGGACATTTGATGTCTCATTGGAAAACCTTTTCTATTTTTAGAAAGGCAGAAAAGGGCAGGAAATTGTACAAGTAGTGTCAGTACTGAAAAATTATATTTTAGCATAACCTGTGCTTAATAGCCAAGGAATTATTTGGAACTGGTTCTTTTTGAATAGTCATTTTAGGCAGCAGTGAAGAATGTTTCCTTAAAGTGTGCATACATCTAGTATGTTAGGGAAATGTCAGTAGCTGGAAAATCATGAGCAACTCTGTCTAACATGGCTGGCATAATAACTTTGCCATGTATACCATGTCCTACCCATCCAATCAAACAAAAAACATCTCTAACATCCCTAACACTATTTGGCACAAATAGTTAAATGTATGAGCTTCATCCTGGAGTAAAGGATTTGATTCTGTCATTCACTCCTTGCTTAATGTATATCTGACTCAGAACATGCCACTTAACCAAACAGAGTTTATGTGTCATGTCTAAAAAGAAGCAATTGCTTGAAGTGGGCTTGCCTGGTTAGTAAATTGATGAAAAAGTCACAATTAGATATGCTTTATTATCTTAAGCTGCAATTTTTATTAACTAATACTTTGGATGTACAATTACGGAGTTCCAAGAAATTATTTCATAAATGTTTAATGGCAGCAACTATGCTTTAAGAAAGTTACACATCTAACTTACTTTTTATAAATTAATCTTAAAATGAAAATGTATTGATGATATTCAGCAGGAAAGGGTGTTTTTCCATTATGGTTAGCAATGCTGATAAGGGCACAGACCTTGCAGTTCTGGAAAAGTCCACACCTTAAATAATGTGTGAGAGTTTTTCTTTTCTGACCTACTGTATTTCCTTTGAGGATATGGCTTCATGTCTTAGGAAAGCACACTGACTAATGATTGTTCTGATTATGACACACTCATTTTGTGGATTTATTCCAATTAGGTTATCAGTGTGGCCCATGTTCCAACAGTGAAGGCAATGTAAGTTAATAATAACGTGATCTCATTTTAATTACACTTTGCAAATGTCATGTGACTTGAAATAGTAATGAAAACGATACCAGGTACATTATTTCTGCATGTCAGCTACATTAGTTCTGCATGTAAAGAGTAAGATTTATAAGCTAGAGACAGATAGGTAATGTTTAAAAGAGAAAGCGTGGAGTAAGGGGTTATTTTCACAGAATAGCTCCCTGGCCTACATATTTTGGTTTGGTTTATGAAATTCATATGTCAGTTACAACGTTAAGGATGTAACCAACCTTTTTATATGCATTGCATTCCTGATGTACTCATGTACTCTAAACTTCTTCCCAAGATTGTAAAGACTTTTGATAATTCAGATCTCTCCATATCCTCATTTTTGCATCAGCTGCTGGCTGCAAACCACATTCCTATTCAGATCTTCTTTGAGGTGAGTTAGGAGAAAGGGAAGGAATCCTAGTGTTAAGTTTCAAGGTACAAATACCAGTCAATTTGTCATTGCAAAGGGTGTGGGGATCTTTGCCTTTAGTCTGCCCTCTAGCATAGTTCACTGGTACTGCATCTGACTCCTGGGAAGGCTTCATTCATACTTCAGAAACAGATTTCTTCAGCAGTGTCTGGAAGTAATTTCTCTAATTTGAGTTACTGAAACCTGGCAGCTATATTGAGTGGGTTACACACGATCACCAATAAGAAACACAGAAAGAAAGGAAGAAAAGGGGAAAAGGCTAACAGAAGAAAGCACACACAAAGGAAAATGACAGCTAAAGTGTTATAACAGATCTTCAGGGATTAAAGATATCTGTATATGTTATAATTACTGGCAGAACTCTTGCGTTTCAGCAACACAGTTAGGGAAGAAAAACAGCAATACATTGCTGTATGTATTAATAGTAACAGGGAATATGATAAGTGTGATACCACACAGGATCATAAGGAGCAAAAACAACAAAACCACAATTGCGCAGTCCAGATTACCAGTGTGAAACCATACTTTTAGTTGCCAAATGTAGTACCCCTTTGTGATTAGTTGAAGTCAATGGGTTGTAAAGAAACAAGTCTGTACTGAGGCAACCACATGAATCACTGATCACAATATATGAAGATGGCAGACTCTAAGAAGGAAAAATATTCACTGTGCAACACAAGCACCTTGTCATCTTATTTCTGCATATTAGAGACAAAAGTTTACCACTGATAGTAAGAGCATCATACTTCAGAAAATATATGGATTAAATAAAATTCAAATATATTTAATATATTTTCCAACATTCTGTTTAATTCACTATACTGTAACAGACTTGTGCATGAACAACATACATTCTGCATTTAGTCTATGTATTTTGTTTACCTATTAAATGGTTAGAGATCCGTTAGTAGTCATAACCTTTTCCACTACAGCACATAAATTATCGGTCATGTCAAACAACCTTTGGAACACATCACTAGGATACACTAAGGAGAAGGACTGAGTGGCCTAAATTACCTGAAAATGGGCTGATCACTTATAAACTAGTTCTGTAAGCATACATTTTTTATAAAAATCTTACCTTTTATTTATAGAGATATCATTCACAGCCGGGTAATCAACTTCAACTGACTGAGGGGATGAGCTGAGTGCCTCAACTCCTTAAATTTGGCTGATGACTTGTAAACTGGTTCTCTAAGTTTGTATTGTTTGACCATGTATTTATAGAGATGTAATTTACTGCTAGGTAATCAGTTTCAACTGACAAAGATATTACATTGTTGCCAGCAATTTATAACTAGGCATATCAGAACAGGGTGCAAATCTGGCAAAAGGAACTTTCTTGCTATAAGCAGTCTCCTATCCCTACATACGCAAATCACATTGCGAGGAATGGTCAATATCAAGGTCTCTAAAATGAACTCAGTCAGGTGTCTCCTCATCCAGGTGGAACTCAGATAGGTATAGCGAAGCTATTATGTTATTATATGCTGTAAGCTTATTCCTGGTTTGCAAGTTTGAAGTATCTGAAGTTGATTTAAATGTAACAAACGTGTATATTTAATATTGACAGTTTTCTTCCAAAATATTTCATACAACATTTTGACATGTACATCTGAAGAAAAAGGGTGAGTAATGCTTTCTCATTAAATTTCATTTAGGCAGCCACCAAATCACCATATCTGATGCAGCAAAAAGCCTCATTTGACTAATTTTATGCATGGAAAGTGGCATATAATGATATGGAAAACATGTTATATACCCTGTAGTGCACCTGCCAGTACAATTATACGATGAGTCATTCACATCTGCCAGTGTAAGTAGAGGGCTTAATATTCGCTGTAGCTATGACAAAGTCTCTATGTTATCTCATACTGTAACCAGCAATTCTCATCAATCACAGAGGTAACAATGAACAAATGTACACATGGTGAAATGTATTAATTTCCTGATGCTGAGATATATATATGTGTGTGTGTGTGTGTGTGTGTGTGTGTGTGTGTGTGTGTGTGTGTGTGTGTGTGTGTGTGTGTGTGTGTGTGTGTGTGTGTGTGTGTATATATATAAATATATACAGAGAGAGGAACAGTTATAGATATATTATGTTGTGCATGCAGAAAATGTGTAACATAATGGGCTAATAGGTTTCATTCATTTGGCTAAAAGTAAGATATGGTTTAGCAATACCAACATTCAGTATCAGATGAATTCTAAGGACTACTGTAACTTGTATTTAATACAAGTGAGAAGTTCTTGTTTTGACTACTGTAACTTATCACTGACTGGGTTTTCTGTTATTAAGATACAAAAGACAATGGCTTTTTCAATAAACAGACTGCTAATTTACTTGAAATTTGTAAGTACAAACTAAGCTATTTTATAATATCTGTATTTTTGTGATATTGAAAATGTTCTCATGTACACTAATAGCTTGTATTAGTATGACCATGCTTCCATCAGCATACATGACTTCAGCAGCTGTTCCTGCGAAACAATACTTCATTCCAAACTAAAAGTTAATGGCCAGGAGTTGTCACTTAGTAACAATGTCTAATAGAAAACTGGCACTAATCCAAGCCAGATACCTTCTCCCAAGCATTTTCATTTGAATGAAATGTACAGTTTGGCCTTCATTTTATAATGCTGTACTATTTCAGTTCTGTTGTATGTAATTGTCCTCCTTATTTCTGATAAATTTTACTTTGTTTGATGAAATCAAAACATGCAGCTATCAGATATATAGCTGTCATGCATACATTTGCCTACAGACATCTCTCTACAGGCCCTTCCTGGTGTAAGCAGTGCAGTGTGAAATCTTTAAGTTCCAAACACAGCATGACTCACTATGCTTTACCACCTACAGAGGACTTTGCACACCTTGCCAACTGTCTAGTCGCATGTACTTCCACTCAACTGTTTGTCTGCTCTTTACCTACCTGCAGTCAACTATTTATAGTTCTTTTTTCCAATAAACTTTATTTTTGAAGGATTCAAAATGTTAGTCTGTAATTCTTCCTTACAAACATGCACTTTTCATTTAGATTTCCCAAGTTAAATAATTTGTCTCCATCTGAATGTCTGCATTCAATTTACAGCAACATTATTTTGAATGTAAATCTGATTTATAAAGCTAGCTGTTTTGAAGCAACTAGTTCCCAAAACACTGACTTATAAAAGTGCTATTTGTAAACTCAGCATATATGTAACTAGTGCCTCTAGTAACTAGTCACTACAATAAAACATCATTCTAAAACTTAGACAATTAGTGCCCAGAATTTCAGTTTTATCATTATATAATGTGCCATAACTACACACCAGTTCTTTTTTTTACGTCATACTTAGATTTAAAAATAAATCATGTGCAACATTGTTTAGCTAATTAGAAATCACAACACTATGTTATTAGCATCAGTTTATAACAAAGTAATGAAAATGTGCATTTCTGTAAAACTTTCTCATGTGTCACCCTTCTTAAATCATAAAAGACCACATATTTTAGAGAAATATCAGTCAACAGTAAAGCTAGCCAACAAAGAATGTGCATAAAAGAATAAATCTTACACTCTGTTACTGATGGCATTCACGTGTCTTCCATCTGATAGCACTGAACAGCAGAGAAAAAGTAAGGCAAAACTCCATTGCCTGCATAAGTTTAAAACCATGTTTTCTTTTATTTGTTTTTATACCTAAAAAGAAAAGAAAAAAATCACATGAAAGAACACTGCACAAAAACATATGGCTTTATTAGCTATTCATTTCCCTACTGTGAAATAACATTCTGTAGAAAATTACCTCTTGGCTGCTGTGGTATTAGTTCCAAATGTCAATCACTTTTCCCCTCCAAACTCAGAAAAGCATTTCCATGCTGGAAAAGAATTGCAAAGTGTTCAGTTCAACTCTCAGTCAATGAAAGTTAGTGAAGTACTGTCTGACATGTTACACAGTAACAGCTTTCTTTTATACATCAATTCTCCTTTAACCCTTTCATCCCAGTTGCTGTGCCCTCCTCCAATGCAGTAACAAAATTATTGTGAGAGTACAGAGAATACTTACTGTTATATACACAGCGCAAAAGTGGGACAGTACTATGTGCTATCACTGAGGCTGTGTGAGACACAACAGTGTTACACAGGAGAGCTCTGGTACTAGAAATGCTAACAAACACTGTGAGACTGAAATAACTTTGGCTGTGCAGGTTGGAGGTTGGAATTGTAACAAGCTTGGAGGCTGGATAAGAAAAACGTAGGAGAGCTGATGCTGCATAAAGGGTGGCGCCCTTGATACATGTAGTAATCAGACCCCAGAGTACTGAGTACTTCAAAATGTGTTCCAGTCCAGGACTTTATTGACAAACACAGTTAGGGGGGGGTATAGCTAGAGTCGAAGTATAACTTCACTAGTGACAGTTTATTGTAACTTCATGATTCTGCATGGTTCCAATGACACATTCCAAATACACTGTACATGTTTTTTAATATATATATATATATATATATATATATATATATATATATATATATATATATATATAGACATATGTAGTCTGCCTGTTTTACAAATTGCAGTACTTTATATATTTTGGCATCAGTTACACTTGCAGCTCAGCAGAAATTTTGCATGTAAATATTAAATATATGCAGCAGCTTTCTGAGGTAAGATGATTTAGACAGTGTTTATAAGCTAGCTATACTATGCTGTCTGTATATTGCTGGAAGAATGTCTGTGACACACACACACACACACACACACACACACACACACATATATATAAACACACACACACACACACACACACACACACACACACACACACACACACCACGCACACACATACATACACACACACACACACACACACACACACACACACACACACACACACACACACACACACACACACACACACACACACACACACACACACACACACACACACATATATGTCTGTATAAAATGCCTTGCCTGACATTGTAACTGCATGCATGTTTCATAATGTCTGTGGAAACTTCCTTGTCTTATTTTCATTATTTATTTATGCATTTATTTATTTATTTTTTTTTTGCTTGCATATACGTCTTCTCTAAACACTCATTAAACACACGTTATCATTGAAAAGCATTATTATAACCTCTTTTAAATATATGAAATAGTATATACTTTATTTTTGTTCTTGTAGCCTGAGGTAAGCTTGTCTACAAGTTGCAAACCATACAGGTGCATATTTTATCATTAAATATTTAAATGAAGCAGTAAAAGTTAAAGATAAGCATTTGTGGTATTGCACATTGTAATTGGTAGATGTCTTGTCACACTGCTATACTCATCTCTTAGAGTAGCACAAACATATATCATATTAATTGTTTGGAATCATAAAAAGGAGAGGTGAGAAGCATGCACTCTGTATCTAATATAAATTATTTAACACATTTTTGTTTTATGCATTACAATGGTTACATTTAGCCTGAGACTGAAGGCAAGAGCGGAAGACAGAGAGACAGATGTGTATACAAGAGGGAGCAGCAGCTGCATCCTTGCATTATAAGTCTATAATAAGCAAATAGTGTCACTGACTCAGTCACATGCACTATATTACAAGCATATAGGAAGTGGTACACATGTATGCAGTCATGGTCTGGAAAACCTGTAAACTAGCAGACAATCAGCTTTATCTTATGGCCTGTCATTGCAAACAGCATGAAGTATACCAGACATTCCCTTATAGCAGGCTATTAAATCAATAATATCCAAACTATTTTCAGCTATTAGATCTGTACTTTTTAAGTTGCTCTGGATCTGTTAAAGGAATATTTCCTCCACATTTTAGCATGCAGTGAGTGCTGTTAGTAGCCATATCCTAGATGATACAATCTGTTGACTCATTCCTTGCCTGTGGCATTGAGCCAGATGTAGAAATAAACTCTCATACCTTTTTCATTGCTTTGTGCCAATACTTTAAAACCATATATCACTGAAATTTCTAATACTAGAATCTCTTTCTATTTCACAGCATGAAAACTTCAAATGTCACTTTGTGTTTCAGATACTTTCTCACATTTGTTCATATCTGAGGCAATATTCCCGATAGCATGAGACCTCTCTACCACCCCCTTTCAACTGATTTTAGTCTTGCAGATTGTCCGTACATAACAAATATCTTTATCTTCATTCATTCATTCATTCATTCATTCATTTGTTCATTCATTCATTCATTCATTCGTTCATTCATTCATTCATTCATTCATTCATTCACTCACACACTTTTTTAATACCTGCTTTGCCATATTCTTAGAGCAGGGAACTAATTTGGGATGGCATTCCACTGACTTCCACATATGCTCTCATATTCACACCACAATCTCACTTTTAAGAAATGTAAGGCTGACAAATTGCCTGTAGGTATGCCTTTCAAAAAGGAGTGAAAACTGTAACATCCAGGGAGATGCATACAAATACAAGAGAGATCATACAGACTCATAAAATAACAATGTAAAACTAGGTTTTTGCATTGTAGTTATTTAAGATACTATGTACAAATAAGATCATTTATCAATGTGATCAAATGTAGAACAATATTTAATGAACAGTTTGGCTTGTCAAAGCGCTTAATATTTTGCAAGCAGTAAAGCATATGATTTTACACAGATATCATTAGGATAGGCTGACAATCATTTTCACAGCAAAGTTAAAAAAATATGCTGTTAACCTGTAACAGCAAGTTAAGCTATACACTGTAGTATGAGACATATTATACAGAATAATATTGCAGATTTCTGCATATATGTCTGAAACTGAAAACATGTTTTGAATGTGAAATACAACACAACTACGCAAGTCTACTGATCAAGACTATTAAATATTTACTACAGAATATTAAAAATGCACACATTGTTTGCATTTGTCCATTTCTGTGTACAATGTTGCTCTCAAAATGTTATTAAAGTATATTGTTAACCAATGAATGTAATTTCCAGGGAATAAACACTACCAGAGACCAACTGTATTACCATTAATACATACTGCATAGTAATTCTAAACATACTCTGTTTAGGTGGTGGTGTTGGCATAATGGTTAAACTTTTTATCTACAAGGTACAGGGTTTGATTCTGACCTCTGATTATTGACTAGGAGTGCAATAGTCTTCAGACTGATAGCCTAGTATTTACCTACATTCAACTAACTGCCACTTATTAATATGAAAATGTTGTTCTGGTTAACATTTTGGCACCAATACTGAAACAGAACTACACAAAAGCACCCTTGCATGAATATGTTATTCTTAAGATATTCTAAAACACTCACAGAGTTACAAAATCAAGACATTTTAAAGCCAAAAGTTTGAAGCACAGGATTGTGCTTTAAATGTATTTACCTGCAGTTGATTTACTTTCCCTATTTATGTTGAAAAACCATGCTAGTAGTTATCTTGGATTTCTGCTGGACCTCCTAAATATTTCACAGAATACTGCAAATTACTGGACAGAAGTTTCTTAATGAAGTACCGAATGAAATGTATACACTCAAAAGCTCTGCTGCCATTCACGGAGCTGCCTTTTAATGCACTGTAAGCTGACATCATACTGTACAGTTCCTGTTCTAAAATTAGTCATCAGTGATTCATTAATTCTGATTAGGTAATATAGGAGATCACTGTAATTAAACAAGCTTTGCATGCACACATTAGTGTAATTCTCTCTGCCATAGAAAGTACATGCCCTTTATAAATGTACAAAATAGATATTTTTTGCATGTTTATGTTAAATTAAAAATGTAATATTCTTTCAACAATAACGGCAGTCTGCAGTATACCAATACAAACCTATATGGTAAAAACAGAGGTATAAATTTAATTAACATGGCATTAGATGGACTTTTTTTTATTAACAAATTTGGAGTGTTCCAATGTGTTATTGTGATCATACAAAGGGTATGTCGTTTGATCTGTTAAAACAGTTGTGAAGGGTTTGCCAGGAAGTGATTTATTCCTAGCATCACCTTGTCATTTATGTTCCCATCACAGTTTCCTGAAAATAGTTGCACTTTCAAAATGTTCCACTTTCAAAGACTGTAAAGTCATAATCTGTTTCACACAGGAAAACACTGTGTAACATTATAAAAATAGTATGCTACCATTGTATTGTTACTGTTTTATTTGTTATTTGAAGTCACTTTTGAGATAAAATGAATATTACAATGAGTATGTGCTTACTTAATTTTACTGAAATGATTCATAGAAATTGCTATATTATCAGCTTCCTGCATTTTATACCACAATTTCTTGCAAATTGCAGGCAGGGAAATATCACAATGACTTGCTTTCATGAATAATAAAGTAAACACCTTATTGAAAATGTAACTAGAAGTACAACATAATGCAGAAGGAATCAGCTGCACATGTTGAGATATGAATTCAAGTCCTACCTACAGTTTTCCCATTTTTACTGTCTGTCGACTATGTTCGATGTGTTGCAAGCCACTGAACCAGACAAAAGTACCTAGACTGCCACTGGAATCATACATTTCTACCTAGAGTGTTATGTTCAGTTAACAAAGGTTAAATAAAGTAATATCAAATAAATCAATGGTAGGGTGGCTTAATGGCTAAGGTGCTTGCCTTATAAGCACAAGGTGCAGGGTTTCAGTCTCACAAGGGATAACTTGCTAAGCTTGAAATGACTAGCAAGGGCAGTTAGCTTAGTAATAAACTATGAACTACGAATATCAATGCTGCAAAATAGTCAGATGACTGATAGACTGGTTAACATGGCACTGACAAACCATCATATTTTCACTGCAGTGCCAGTAATGCAAGTAACATGCATGATTGTGGCAATTATGTACAAAAATACAATTAATTGCATTGTTATCTGTCTAAAAAGCATGCAACCATAAGAAGAAGGCAGCAGGGAAAAAAAAATATTTCTGGTGGCTCTTACTGCAGGGTTGTCAGCTGAAATGACCAACCATATTCACCAAGACACAGTATTTGTGTCTGTCCATATTTTCTTCCTTAACTTTTTCCACTTCATTTCCTCTTGACTTTCTCCCAGCAGATCATGATGCTGTTTATTAAATGCAGTAAAACCATTTAGTCTAAAAGTAAATGAAGGCATTTCAGAAAGAGACAGCCTTGTATGCATTCTATCAATATGTTTTCTTACACTATGAAACCATAACTCTTCATATGTTTATGTCTTTAACATCAGACTGTTATGCATTTTATTTGTTGTTCCAAACCATCTGAAGTCTCTGGAATGTCCCATTCTTGTCTTCACAGTAGACCATTGTCTAGTACCATCAGCTTCTTGTGATATGACATACCATGGTACCCATGCATAATTAAGTTGCTCTTTCCTCCGAAGTGTGCATAACAGATAATGATCCACATAACTCATGCTTTTTGGTAGCATTGTTAAAGACAACTTCAGTAGAAATAATTCTTCTTTGTGCCTGTTGCCAATTTTGCTGATTGTGCAGAATAACATTATAGTTGCCATTGTATCTTCTGCCTTGCGCACTGTGGAAAGTCTCACCTAACTAGCCATCAGCATTTGTTTGATCCTGTCTTCATTTGTTATTAATATGCAGCCCAACATAGCCATGCCCTGTATGAATGCACTCTTCTGAGTCTGATGTATACCATTTACACATCTGTGTACCACAAGCCACCCCAATAACTCAGATCATCTCTCTAGTTTTTCATACCTTTCATAAATGTATATACCTCTTCTGCTCTGGTCAGGTTGAACTAGGAATTCTCACAAATGGAAAAATGCTTCACTTAATGTAGCAGCTTCCCATACTTCAAAGCAGCATATTAATAACTGCTAAAGTAATGATATCTGTGTTTACACAGAGAGTTTACCAAAGAAGAAAACGCTGCAGTGACAGCTGCAACTAAATGCTACTGCAACTCCTGATTTGAATGATTCAGTTATCATAATGAGTATTTTAAGCTTAGTGGCGTAGCACTTTAATCCTAGGTATATGGTATTAATTTTACTCATGTCTGTTTTAATAAGGCATTGTTTTTTTGCCAGATCGGTTGATGACTTCACTTGATTGCATGAATTCTGCATAAATCCTGATAAATTCTTAAGTAATTTTAGTCTGAAGAAGTTTTGTTACTGTGTATATATAAAAGCACTAAATCTGGCAGAAATCCGGATTCTTGCTCAGTGTGGGATGTTTTGCACCTTTGCATATGTTTTACACACTAGCCATTGGAACTAGTTTTCATTTGGTATTTCATTAGGCAAAGAAATACTGAGCAAAGCGGCACTATCAACATAAGCAAATAAGAACCAGCAGGGCTATTTAATGTGCCCAGTTTCATATTTACATATTTCTATGAGGACATGACAAGGATCCATGGAATGGATTCCGTAAATGATGAGGTTTCTGATGTCATGGGAGATCTTCACTCCCTCATACCAGGCAAATATGAATATAACTTACTGGCTGTCTGTGTTGAAGTTGATGACTTGCAGTGCTCAACCCTGAGGGATCATCAGAGAGAGACATGTTGGATTCCATCATGCATGTTTTGGATGCAGGTAAGACTCTGGCCCGGCTTGTCATCCTATCTTCACCAGAATGATGCATAAATACAAACAAATGACTTTAGAAATTGGCTAAGTAATTGGTGTCACCTCTTAGAAGGTAATGGAAGATAGGACAATCTGCCTTACTAGAGTTGGTCTTTACCTCTCACTTGATGGCTTGTGCTTACTGACTACAGCCCTCGCTACCCCAGTAGTGCCTTTTGTAGACCAAGTCTGACTTCTGGACATTCTAACATAGTAAATAGTGGCACGGCAAACTCTAATTCTGACTACACCAAGGTTGTTATTTTCAATGCCAGAAGCCTTAACAACAAACTACCTAATCTTGTGGCTCACATGCATCTGGGACACATTCATGCTGGTGCTGTGACCCAGACATAGTTTAATTGCAACAATAGCAGTCCCTCCTTAACTGGATTCAGTTCTTAACCATGCTTTTCAGACCCAAGGGACAGTGCAGAAGCATTTCTATGTCTGCCAGATATAATATAGCCTTTAGAAAACTCATTTGTGACCCTAATACTGATTTTATTGATCTTCAACTTAAGAATAATTATTAGTTTATATCCTGCTATAAGATGCAATCCATGTCCCCAGTAGGCCATGATAGCTGCCTAAATATATATATATCTCCTTATTGAAAAGCCAGCACTTGAAATGCTGAGTGCTTACATGCCCAAAAAGAAAAAAACTGAAAACACAGGAGAAGAGTGAACCTTGATGGTCCCTCTTCTCCTTAAAACTTCTGTTTGCAGGGAGGGCAAGCTTCCCAAACTTATGTACACCAACTCTGAGATTGCCATAACTCAGAAAAAAGGCAATATTCCAAGAAATAGCATCTCAGACTTAGTATATGGAAATCCATACTTTAGGGCATTCAGTCTCTGTATTTCAAGACTCGCTCGAGCAGTCCTGGCATTTCACATGCTTACCTAAACATACTTAGTGAATTACCCTTATCAAAAATCATCTTTATATTTGGTTAGTTCAATGTTCCTTCACTTACTGTAAATGAGTATGTTCAAAGATTCCTAGACCAAGTCAATTATAATTCCTTAAAATAAATAGTTAACCAGCCCACTAGGGGACAGAACATTCTGGATCTCTTCCTCACTAACACTGCCCACAAGTGTACTAAGCCTTTGTTAAATCAGAGCTTATATTAGAATCCTTCTCCTTGAAAGTCATGACTAACCATGTAAAGGTAAACAATTCAGAATTCAAGAACATTAAACATACCAACTTGCTTGAATTCTTTTATAAGCCTTCTAAGTTTATTTACAGTGTCACCGCACCCCATGTAACTTCAGCTGCTAAATTTCCATCTGTACTCTACTTCCATATAAAAAAGTATGTAGATCTAACAGTCTTCATTAGATCCAAATATAATGAGAAATTTAAAAATAACCCAACCTCACTGGTCCACCGCTTTAATAAGCTCTATAACAAAAGAAAAACCTTTTAAAATCCCATAAGCAAGAAATTAACAATGACCATCACAAAAAACAAAGTTGACTATGAAATGAAACTGGCATCAAAAGACAAAGATGTATGTGTAGTATCAATCCACAATCGTATTACCCACTATGGTCCTAAAGATATAGTCAACACTTGCAAAGAGATTTAGTGCTAATTTTACTCCAGTCAGTGAAATTTGACAACTTTTTGAGTCTCCCTCTCAGTCTGAGTCTCAGTCAACCCCTAAGACTGCCATAGAACATGTCCTAGCTGTACAATTTAAAATTAAAAACAACACCTCTTCTGCCCCTTACAGTTTACCTTGACTTTACTAATAGCATTAGACATGCCCTTGCTCAACCCGTCCTGTACTTGTTTATCTTTAAGCTTAACCACTGGGTATGTCCCAAAGATTTGGAAAACAGCTGTACTGGCATCCCTGCACAAAGCAGGCCTTACTAAAGACCATGTGAACTACAGGTTTGTTAGCCTAAGTAACCTAATTTTCAAGACTGTTGAATGTGCAGTGTCTGACATATTAAATTACAATATTAGAATTCTCATACAATTGGACCTGCAGCAGTCTGTTTTTTCAGTGGCAGATCTTGTCTACTCTACTTGGTAAACAACTTTTTGAAGGTTACAGAGGCAGTGGACAGTGGCCCATGCAGCCTATTATTTCAGTGACATATTAATGTCAATTTAAAATCTATTTCTGAAAGAATCTAAATTATTGAGATAATACACAGATTAAACTTATATGATGCTAGATAGTTACGGAAAATAGTTAAGGAAAAATGTATTGTTAATCAGAATTTGGCTTTAAGAAGATTAATATCATGGGTCTAATCCATGGACTATGTTCTTTATTTGGTGAATATGGATGGGCATGCTCTTATTTTTATCATAGCAGATATAACTTTAGCCATTCTGGATCTGTATTTCTGAGGAAAAAAAATAATTTAATTTTTAATCCAATGAGATATTTGATGAATATCTGACTGGCAACTAGAGATTAAACTTATTTTTTTAATCTGTGACATGAAAATGCTTTTATTAAAAGATAATGTGATAAAAAATAAATGCTGGATTTCCATTCTTTACTTGTAGTTGATCCTGCCTATTAATGCCTTCCATTCTGCAATAACATTTCAAATGTAACCATTAATGATTTCCTTAAATTCTTTCATTTTTCTTTGCAACCAAATTAAATTCTTTAACTTTCACTGCAAAGGTAGAACATTCCATACTTTAGGTTCTCTTTTATAAATTAATTCTAAAGAATAAAGAAAAATAGTGATCACATAAATTCATAAATTAAACATTTTAAATCAGTTTCTAACAGGACAAGCTATGTATGTTGGTTCATAGGTTTCTAAGTCAGTGCTATGCCAGCTATTGTAGACTTAGCCAGCAATGCCATAAAAGAAGAACTCTTTAAGGTAAACTAATAGTACAAAAGGTGATGTTAAGAGGTAAAGTTAATTTGGGCGATAATATGTAACATGGATTATGTTAAAGATTAAGGGAATAATGCGTAAGTATGAGAAAACTGAGAAAAAGAGAAACAGAGAAAAAGTAGCGAGGACTGTATTGTGATAATGTTTAGCCTGGCATAGCTATAAATTTGGAAGCAATGACTCTTGGGTTGAGTTTATGTAATCCAATTCCTTTATCTAGCCTAAGTTTGAATGCTGGCAGGATTTACACTGTGTAGCATATAAGGAAAACTTTTTTATTGCAAAGGCGGCCCTTGGAAAAAAAAGTCTAATTCATGTACTAGGAATCCAACACAGGTAGCTTAGGTAAATGAGTTCTGCTATGGGTATTGTCATTCCATACATTTATCAGACCTTAACCTGTCACATGACTATGAACTTATTACACTAATCAAAGTCACCTAAATCTCTAAAAGTTGTGTTTTTGCTGGGGAAATCCCCACTGTACCTCCACTACACACCTGCATCTTTAAATATACCAACTTTGAAAACATAGAACAGT
>NC_056745.1:743916079-743987663 GCF_019279795.1 Protopterus annectens | reverse complement strand
TACTTTTAATCAATACACTGCACTGTTCTGATACATGGTACATAATAATATTTATTTACAAGTACTGGGTGGGGTTACTAACCTGCATGGTGGCACAGCCGCACCAGCCTTCTGGCGTGCATCTCGACATTCGCAGAGCGGACACCTGCAGCTGTAATACAAAGGGAATAATATTGGACTACACATCTCCATGGTATCAGCTGGTTGAAATCCTTACATACATGGGTAAAATGTGACTTACTCAGTAGTGGGGCGTTGGGCATTTGCCGGGCCTCCTGGATCCAACGGTTCAATTGGTCCTGCTTGCGTCTCTTCAGGTCCGCATGGTGGTGACGGACCTGCTCACCAGTGCGTGGAATGCCAGTAGCACTGGTCAGATCACGAGCCAACTGGTCCCACGCCTCTGCCCTATATAATCCCCATGAGACCTGGCCCTGCATGAGTTGGGCCTCGTGATTATGGACAAGGAGCCAGACCATGTATCTGGACTCCTCAACGCTAACGCTGTGCTCGAAAGCAACGTCCCTCACCTACTCCACTCATGCTGACTGCAAGTCTGTTCTACAATCAGTTATGCTGTGTATTCCCGCCTATGGGGCTTATATATGCCGCTTTCCCGCACATTTCTCTGATTGGCCGTTTTGGAATTGTATCTACTTCACTGAAAATGCTTTCTCATGCTCCATTCTGGGTTTTATCCCATATATATGCTATTTCTGCATTTCTAGGTATTGCTGTCATGGCCTGGTGGTTTAGTTCCTTGACTGTAGTGCATGGTATCCTGGGTTTGAATCTGACAACTGATTTTTGCTTTTCCTGACAGAAATGAGTTGAGGACCTGTCAATCAAACATGCCAAAAGCACTTTTAAGCACTTTAAACCTGTTCTGCGCTCGTTTGCGCGGAGGTAACGCATGCGCACTGGCAGTTAGCCTGTGGGAGCGGCGCGCAAACGGTGTGCACTGGGATATATCTTAATTGGCTAGCGACACACATGTTCAGCTAATTGCACACAGTTTCAGCCTGTTTACCCGCTGCTTGGCAACGGGCACGCAGTTTGCAGCTTTTTAAACACTACTCAGCTACGGGCACTCTGTCTCACGGCAGCTTAGCTATCAGTACATTTCTGACTATTTTTATTCTTATGTTACTTCAAAATGCTCTATTTCATTCCATTTTACAAAAGGGAATACATTTACATTTGTACAATACTGTCAGGGGGCTTTTTAGTGCTTATTTACAAAAAAAAAAGGTTGTTGTAGGGGCTCGAACCCTGCCTGCCTACTCTTAGGGTGGCTACTCTACTGCTAAGCTATTATTTCTTGGCTTACTTTGCATATTTAGTTCTTATATCCTTTTCCACTGACTGCTAACTGTGATTGCGCTAGTAGCACACCAGCACACAGTAGCAAACATTCTGAGGGTTTAACAAAAAAAAAAAGGTTTTAATTCACTTTTATGTCATCTCTTCACTTTATACACTGATGGCCAGTCGGGGCATGTGTTGTATAGTGTGTTTATTCACATTTTCATGGCCTTTCTCGTGGCTGTTTACTTTCAGCCATTCTAGTCTTCCGGGGGCGTGTCCACTTGCAGAGCTTAGCCTACAGACACGCCCCCTACTCTCTTACACGGACCGTGTAAGAGTTTCTAGTGTGATTCAGCATGCCTCATGCACCTCATGCATATGCATGACATGCTGACATCACACAGTTTAACTGCAGCCTCCGTGTAAGAGTTATAACTCTTACACGGAGGCTTCCTGAATCTGGCCCACAATCTAACACCTTCCTGCATTATGACAGTGGACACCCCCATTACACTAAGAGAGGCATAGTAAAGGGGCAATTTATAAGAGCCTCAAGAATGTCTAGTACAAATTAATTATTTTTGCAAGAGATTAACATACTAGAGGACATGTTCCTGCAAAGAGAATATCCCCACACTTTATTAAAAACACTAGCATTAGAGGTAACAAACAAAAGAGATTCCCTGTATCCCCCTTTATTGGGAAAAGGAATAGTTACAAAGCAACCTAACAATGAACAGAGTAATTCACTTTTAAAAAACAATTTTGTTTATACTTTTAATGGGGGCTCAGATGTTATTGAAAGCACTATCAACACTTTTTGGCCTATTTTAGCGTTAAATGAAGACATCCATCAGTTTTTACCTGACAATGTAAGCTACACCAGGAAGAGGGACATTAACCTTAAAGGGTTATTTGAATGTAGAAAAGACAACAAAAATTTCAGAAACACAAGAAAATTGGGCACACAAAAATGTGGGGCCTGCAACCAATGTAGTTACATAATAGAAAAGGAGTGTTATTATTTAGCTGCCAGAAAGACATGTTTATACCCCTATGACAGATACACTTGTACTACCAAAGGGGTAGTATATCTGGGGGTCTGTCTGTCCTGTGACAGTTTTTATATAGGGAAGACAGAGAATGCTCAAAAGACGCATTTATGAGCACCTCAATGACAGCGAAAGAAAAAGGGAGACAAATGCATTTTATAAACATTTTTTAAATTGCCCTAACATGCAGCTAAAATTTCTGGTAATTGAACAGGTCAAGCAGGACGCCAGGGGTGGGGATTGGGAATCTCGCCTAGAAAATCGTGAACTAATTTGGCAGATTAAGTTAAATGCCACCCACCATCCTGGCCTGAACGATAGTATTAGCTTGAAGAGTGTATTAAAAATAAACAGAGATAAATTACATTAACTATATTGGCTGAAGACATCCACAGACTTAATATATGGTTCTCCTCTTCCATCATTATTACCTCTCACCTTACAGAGATTTGGCTTTACCTCTCTTTTACAAATAGACACTGCCTATATTCTAAGCTTTGTTTTCCTGACACTTGTTATAGAAGTTCTAATTATATAGAAAGGAAGAGCTACAGAGAGCTTGTTTAAACAAGCTAAGAATATTTAAACAATGTTTGGTTTCTGACTTCTTTCACAATGTAAAATACTTTTCAACATATAAAAATGAACACAAAACATTTTTATTTTGTGTATATATTTTTAAGAAGAATTTTTATGAAACTACTGAGAGCATATACATGTTCCTACTGGGTAGATTTTAGAATATTTATGTCAGTATATATTTATGTTAATTTTGGAATTAGTATTTTTTTAAGAATCATTCAGACTTTTAAACTGCATTTTTTTAACAAGCAGAAGTTCTGTTAATTAATGTAATTAGCAAGTGCTGCAAATATCACATGACTAAATACTTTTAGTATATAAAGGACAGAAAGCATTCATTTAATTCAACTTGATAAAGCCTGGTACAACCAGGCGAAAGCGCTTGTTTGGAGAGTTCTGTTGTCTGTTAAAATAAAGGATTTAACCTGCTATTGGAACTACGACTGTTGCTGTTCTTGAGTTACTTTGAAGTGCACTAGAGCCATTCATTTCGTAATTATACTGGCTAGCTGAACCACGCTGTTTTCCTGCTTTTGGAAATAAGTTAGAATCTTGACATTCAAAAGAAAATAACCAAAAATCTATTAAGCAAAATTACATTTTTTCGTTACAATATATATATTTTTGTTAGTATGGCAACTGGTAAAAGGTGGCAATGTTAAAATATTCAATGTAGCTACAATGTGCATGACAGTGGTACAGCAATTCTTTCAATTCTGCTTGGCTATAACTGACATTATATACAGTCAACATTTCTAATATGCTTACGGTATGGTGGTGCTCACTATACATACTGCAAAAAATCTACCATTTGTTTTTGACTAAGTGCCCTTCTTGTTTTCTGCTCCCACAACTACCCAACCACTGCCATAACTGAAAGATAGGTTTATTTCTAACTGGTAAATGTCTCTTCTTGTTGATTAACTGATTAAAGTGTACTTATAAGGCACAACAAACCTGTTTGTTGTTTAGCAGTACAGATTAGGATATCTGTCCTGTACTGCTATTGAGTGGATTTGCTGTTTAACCTATATGAAAAAAGAATTACATTTTATACAGGCAATGAGGTTCAGTACTGTGCAATGTAGCATCCTGAGTGGATGGCAAACATGGCCAAAAAGGAATGACCAGCAAAGCAATGTGAATTGTGTAGCATTTTTATAAAGACTGTTGACAAAGTGTGACACATACTAGTGGGAGACTCCAAAGCTTTTCAGCACAAATGCATGATTTTTCTGTTTACTACTAAATGGAATTTTCAGAAATATTATTCATCTTAGAAGAATGTAGCATTGCCACAGTTTTATTAGGATACTGCTGGAAATGGCAGACATGGAATAAAAACACTCATTAATTTTATTTTTTAAGTGACATAGCCTAACAAAAATATTGCCCATGCTGGAATACTTTTATAGTGAACATTCTTTACTGCTTAAAAAAAAAAACAGCCTGTTATATCAGCAAGCCAACAGTGACCCTGTCACCATGTGTTTTAAGATGAGGGAAAGTGTAAAAATTCAAAAACAAAGATGATGTTTCTGAGATTTAGGGAGGATGAGAAAAACAAGCTAGAGTTCTGACAGCAAGCAAAGAAGACAGGCTATGGTAATGAGGCAAGAGTACAGTACTCAGGGCAAGGCTACATACATGGTTTAAGGAATAGGCAAAATGTGTGAAAGAGGAAAATGTGCCAGTGTGACTGCCTAGGAATTTGAAATTAGCAATCAGGAAAAGGATGAAATATAAAACAGGCAAAAAAGGTAGTGAGAGAGAGGAGGCACAATACAAAGAGGCAAGCTGAACAGTAACAAATGTAGTGATGGTAGCAAGGGTAGAAACAAAAACAAAAGAGCTGGCAGAAAGGGTCAGCAGGGAATAAATTGGTGATTTTTTAAAATATGCATAAAAAAGTAGGTAAATAGGGACAGAACTACCAAGGTTGCCCAAAGATGAGGTGACACTGGAAAAGACTAAGGAGAAGCAGAGGTATTGAATTAATAATGACAACTTTGATACCTTCATGGAGGAAAGTAAGGAGAGGGTGTCATGCTCGGCAAAGAGGGGCAGTACTGGGCAGAATACGATTGAAAGGGAGGAGGTAGAGAAGGAATTGCTTGTATTTAGGCTGGTTAAAACACAAGGATTAAGTGGACTGATGGGTGCTGGAAAAGAACTCTACCAAGGTATCTAAAAGTGCAAGAGATGAGTAAAGAAATAGTGAGGATAAGAAAAGAATGAAGACTGTATTTAAAGGGCAAACTAGATAAGCTTATTTTCTACTTCATCCATCAGTGAAATGTAATATAATATAAAGATCCAATCTTCCAGCAACCAGAGCTCGGAGAAAAAAGTGGACTATAAAATATCAAGACAGTAGCGTGATTTGTAAACACAATGCATTGTTCCTTAAAAATACTCTAGATTTTATTCAGAAAAATAAATAAATAAATATGTACATAAATGCATACATAAATAAATAAAACTTAAACCAAAGTTCCCAGGCAGTCCCTGAAAATGGCACCCTGGAAAATTTTACATAGTGAAGAATTTCATTTAGTTAAGAAACATCATTCACTCATTACCCACTTAATCAAAGGTGGAGGCACAAGGGAGTTGAATCCTATCCCAGCAATCAAGAGTACAAGCAAAGCTATAGCTAGGTCATTAGCCACACCAGGCAGTCCTCTATCTGGCACCTATCCCCAAGCCAGTTAAGGACCGCCAAAGAAAAAAGAAAAAGAAATGCAATTCATAAACTGTTGCAAGGATACCTTGTTAATATTTTGCAAAGCTCCTTGCTATAAATTTGGTTCAGAAATTGTAGCAGTTTTGATAAGCAGCAGCAAGGAGCACCTTGCTGCATGTCATAAAACACACTAAATTTCCTTGTCATTTAAGCAGCTCAATTTGCAATTAGTGATCACATCTCCTTTATTTTAGCTACAGGTTGACCTACTGAAGGAGCACAACAGAACAAAAGCCAATTAGTACTTTACACTAAAGTGACAATCTTGTCCTCCAGCTGCTTGCACCTTGGGCAGCTGTCCCTCTACAGAAGTCCATCCTGCAATCAAGTTTCAACTTATCACAGGATAAGGGAACACACACACACACACACACACACACACACACACACACACACACACACACACACACACACACACACACACACACACACACACACACACACACACACACACACAGACACACACACACACACACACACACACAGACACACACACACACACAATGTGCTCATTCTCACATGATATATACGCACATTTACAGGCAATGCAGAAGAATGTCACTTTAACTACAACAGGTCTTATGTATGTGAGGGGAAACCAGAGCACCAGTCAATAATCATGCAAAAACTGGTTAGGCATGTAGACTGAAACATCTATTTTCAAATTCAGGATAATTTCTTATATAAGTAGAATCAAATAGAAAGACTAACACAGACTATGACTTCCGCAAGTTTGAACTATAACAAATAATACTGTTTTCTTCTCTATGTAATACAAGACTTCTACAGAATAAAAATCACAAGACTGTCACCATTTAAATCAATGACATAAAAAAATTACAAAGTAAGCCTATCAATATTGAAAACATTAACTGTGCTCTTAACTTCAAAATACTTGTAATAAGATACAGAATCATTTAAACTGGGCTACACAGTTGCATTTAATCTTATCTGTCACTCTAATTCACACTTATTTAACAATGACTTAAAATCACCACCTCTAATATTTAATTCTACACAAACTAACACACACAATATATTTATTTTTTGAAGTCCCTATAAATGTTATTATTATTTAAACATGTACTTTTATACAGTTTGCTTGTTTTCTCTATAGCAAAGTAATATTCATAAATCTTTATTGCAACTTCCAGTTTTCCCACTGAAAAAGCTCCGTAGGTGTCACAATTGGCTAAATAAACAATTCCATAAGATAACCAGTTAAATTATTTTTGCTTTTATAATCCTGCCATAACATGATGCAACTGCATACGGGACAATATTAATGTACTTAGAACAGTGCCAAAAGCATTTCTTTTTTTTTTTTTTTTTTTTTTTTTTTTGCAAAAGTACTAGGATTTTTCTGACTTCTGATGTTTGTTCACTTATACTTTGCAAACCAGACTTCAAATTAAATGGTCTGTTATTAACAAAGACAGGTTTCTCATAAACTGTAATAAATCGGCATGTTCCTTAAGGCTGTTCTAATTATTATAAAACTGATTTGCATTCAGTGAGTGTCACCCACCTTCTTGGGGAGTATAAGCACTGAAAAGGAAATTTACAGTGTCTTCATTTAGATCTCAAATTCCAAGACCCCCAAAAAAGAAAACTTAATAAAAACACACAAAATGAATATCAGAAGTGAGGGTAGGTTTGTTAAAAACAAGAAGTCTAAACCAAATAAAAAAGGTGATTGAGGAACTTTTTCTGGCTTGGAGGATATTGCTATCTGCACCATTACACTGCTGTGGCTAAAGATCCAAAATACATACCAGAAATTATACAACATACGTTCTTTCATTGCTGCAGGTCTAATAAGACAGATGTCAGCAGCTCAATATTTGAAAAAGGACATCTAAAAGCCAGAAAACAACTCAGGACTAGAAACTACTTACATGATAATAAAAAGACAATAGTGTTAAAACAAAAGTCATGGACTAACTGCGATTCTAGATCTGGATGGACAGGTTCATCCTAGTAAACTATTTTGTTAAAGGCCATCAGGACTTAGGAAGTTTAGCATCAGAAATGTTCCCAGGCCAGCCACTCCAGTGGCATAGAGGGCTAAAGCTTTGACTATGGCCCAGCTGACCCAGGTTCAATTAGCAGCTTGGGTGACTGAAAAAGTGACAGGGAAGGGATGGATGTGAGCCTCCTAGGTGGGAAGCTGATTGTGGTTATGCTTCCAAGGAAAAGGTGGGATCCAAAGATGTGAGTAGCTCATGAACATAATCAATGAGTGTGGGGGTGAGGAAAGGGAGTGGGTAAGTCATAAACAATGTCCCCACCTGGACAGAAGCACAGCTAAGCTGAGACCCCAGAACATCCTTGGATTCCATAACCAGCCCAAGAAAAACAGGAGTAAGTCAAGCGGGTTAGGAGAATAGCTGGTAGACCCAGTATGGACATGGGTCACTGGGGCCAGACCAGTAACTATGAGGGCCAAGGAGACAAAAAGAAAAGAAAGGAAAGTTCCCAGACAACTGTTCTCTCATGCTTAGTCACAAAGCTCTGCTAAGATCTATACTATCTTGTGCTAAGGCAGAGTCACAACAAGTACATAATACAACAAAGCATAACATTAAAAAAAGTTCCTCTAGGTCATTCCTGGACTGAGGCAAAGTAAAGGAAAGTAGGCTTGCTGATCAGAATAGACCTTTTCATCTAGGTCTAACAACACAGCAAGCACATCAGGTCAGTATCTGAGATAAGGTCCATCCTCATTAACCATTAGGACAGAGTCCGTAGCTTATCCTCATGGGTGGGAACATGCTTCTAATGACTGTTCCCCTTAAGGTAGACTTAGCTATAAAATCCAGCTTGTAGTGCCTTCTAAAGTATTCAGTGATGCCCCACATAGCAAGCATACAAATACCATCCAAGAATACCTTATTGAAAAAGGATTAAGATGTAGCTACTTCACTGGTTGTGTGAGCTACTGTATTTTTAGTAGTAGAATTTGGTACAATCAGTCAACCACCTTAACATAGCAATTTTAAACACATTGCAACAAGTTTCATTTTTGGAGAATTAATTAAATAAATGAAAATCTGTTCTAATGGATTTAGTTTTGCCTAGATGAGACAAGCGGCATGTGAACACTGATGCAAGGCAGCAAATAATCTTCACTGTTACAATTATATGAGAAGAAAATAGGTAGGAATGATTCATACCAGAAGGTAACTTAGACAAGAAGTTAGATTAGTTGGCAAGGATGCTCGACCCTTATAAAAGTTCAAGCAAGGAAGACTGAATGGCAAAGCCTGCAATCAGATATCTTTTTGGCAAAAGTGATGAGCATCAGAAAAAGTCTTCCAAGACACTTACCGCAAATCTGCTTTAGCAGCTGGTTCAAATGAAGGAACAGTCATTTTTTTTCCATAAAACAATCTATAAACGCCATAGAGTATCAGGATCCTTGAATGAAGGACATATAAGAAAACTGCCTGTAAAGAAGACTTTATACACCTTAAGATGATACCAAATTTAGCATACTGATGAAAATCTGAATGGCTATAGGGTAAACTGAAGTGGAGAAATAGCTCAAGCCAGTGTCAGAAATCTGTGGTAAGTAGTCCAAAATGGTTGGTAT
The DNA here is from genome assembly GCF_019279795.1 of Protopterus annectens. NCBI lineage: Eukaryota > Metazoa > Chordata > Ceratodontiformes > Protopteridae > Protopterus > Protopterus annectens. Next base: position 743,978,380 of record NC_056745.1, on the reverse strand, counting down.
GGGAGCAGTAAAATGATCTAGTCTCCTTGCAGTTGCCCTTTGGAAAATGGGTCCAGTGTTTTTGTATTCTTTTTTCTGATATTCAGTCTTTGGGCAGAGGTAAATATTTCAACTTTTTGTCTAAGTAAAAAAGGATCCTTGCCTATCAATGTAACTGGAGTAACGATTTAGTTAGGGCAAAAGAGGGAAGGGCTCTGAATGGCCTCAGAAACAAAAGCTTCTCCAGAAGATACTGCCAAAGAAGAAGGAACCAAGTATGTCAAGACCATTATGGAGCTAAATGAATGACCATGCACTTACTTATTCTGTATTTCTGAATGAACTTGAGATTCTTAGGGAGATGGGGGGGTAGTGTAAAGACGTCTGATCACACCTATATGTAAATCTCTTAGCTGACCCTCATAAAGGAATAAAAGTTGTATGTGATAGTAATCAGGGATACACAGAGGTTGCAACAAGGCTTCCCTTAGCAATAGAATAATTTAAAGGCTAGAGACTGCCTTAGAAACCATTCATGCACTCATGAGGTATCAATAAACAGCGACTGAGACTGTCTGCTAGGGAAAGTGCTTCTCCCAGAACATGGTTGGTAATCAGAAAGCAGTATGAAGATATTGCCACTTCACAGGCTGGCACAGACAAGAAAGACTCTCAGACCACAATTAGACCTTCCTTCACTGAGTTTGCTAAAAAAACTGTCATCTGTGTGTGGAAAAACCTTTGGCAGCCAAACACCCTCTGGTCTGCAGTAGTTATGGCATGCATTTGGTGAATACCACCAGGCTCTAAGTTCAAATGGGAGTATGTAGAATGTATAATTATTGTCTCCTACCTGGATGCACATGTACGTCTTGAGCTGCTTGACAATTTGTGTAGACAGGCATCCCAGGGGTCCAAGGAGGACATCCCATCTCCTTCTGTCAAACAGGGATGAATGAACTGTACCATTACCATACAAAAGATCTCCTTCAGAGAAAACTAATTTAGCCCAATCAGATAAAGTAATGGCTTAAGTCCCTTAGTCTTCTTTGAAGCTGAAAAGTACTTGTCTAATAAAGCCTTCATTTCTGGTCTGGTGTATCTGTTGGATGGCTTGTGTTTGTAGATGTAACACTTATTCTCTTACTGCACAAGAATGAAGATGTGAGACATCTAGCAATGGGAATAAGATGAAAGAGTGGTAGTGGAGTGCTATGGAATTTGACTTGTGTAACCTCTGTGTATTACTACCCTGATCCCTTTATCCTATGTTTGCAAGACACATAGGCAACAGAAACTTTAAATTCAAGCACAAAAAGTACTACTCCATCCATTTATTTGGGCATTCAGAAAGATCCCCTTAGTATCCTTGGCAAAATCTCTAAGATTTAGCCAGCTGTGATAATGGAAAGCTATGCTAGTGCCTGTTGCTGCATCATGTGCAGAATCATGGAATAAATGCATGGTGATTCTAGCAGTGACAAGCAGTTTACTGTCTTCAGAATAAAAATGGAGGATGTATTAACATGTTTCCTGTCTCTGTCCATCTACCAGGTCCCCTTGTCCAGGAAACAGACTGCAGGACTTTGCTGAGTTGGAAAAATTTTAAGGCTGCTGCCACAAAATTGAAGTCTGAACTGGGAATATTTACCCAATATGCCCAATGCCTTTGGAAGGCTGAAGGATCATGTCTGGCTTCTTTGGTATAGGTGCCGATACACTACTATTCTCCAATATTATTCTCACCACCAGACAGGCCATCTTGTCATCTCTAATCTAACCACCTAGTAAGCTGCATGAAGAAACAGATTTTCTTGCAGGATGTGTTGAAGAGAGAGAGAGAGAGGACTATTCTTGTCTCTTCCTCATGATCTCTAATACCTTCACTAAAATATGGTAATTCAGGGAAGATGGTGGGGAATCAGCATACTCTTCAATAGGAGATTCATCAGGAGAATTTAAATGCCTCTTCTTAATCATGTGCTTTCCAATGCACCTCAGACAGGATGATTCCAGGGGGGATGATGATGAAGGCAGTACCAGGACTGACACCTGTAAGATAGTCCATAGTGACCAACTGACTGTTCCTTTTTAACTGATGAGAGGGTGGCTGACCAAAGTTCTAGGCAAAGACATTTCTTGGGAATGGTGCAGAGGCTGAAGTTTGCACAGGTGCTGAGGGTGGCAAACATAGAGGGGACTGCAACATCTGCACTGTTGTAACACCAATGCCACCCTTGAGCCAAATGAGACCCACCTCAAAAGCCCAAGGATGAAATCTATCAGAGTCAAAGTTTAAACTACAAGAAATGACCCAAATTCAAGAGTCAAACCACAAGCATCAACACTGAGACACAAATTGATCATGAGGCAGATACTGCGACTATCAATCCCAAAGTCTAGACTGTAGACCTGAGTAATGCCACCAGTGACCCTTCATGGACCTGGGCTGTAACCAACACTGAACAGCTGTGGGGCTGAAGAGTTTAGAGTAAGAAGATCAAGCAGCTTTCACAGAGTGAAGTACATGTCCTGGTAGGTGCTGACCAAACTGATCCAGAGATGCTTGACACTGGGAGGTGTGGGGGTACCAACTGAACTTGTGATATTATATTTTTTTCACATTGCAACTGTAGAAGTAAGTGGCTGTTGGCAACATACTGTTATGTTGTGCTGATAAGCCTGATTCTGACATGCCTGATGGTTGGGGACATGTCCCAGTCCTGGCTACATCTGTGGCATTCTGACATGCCTGATGGTTGGGGACATGTCCCAGTCCTGGCTACATCTTTGGCATGATACCTTGCAGTAGTGCACTTTACTCTGATGGTTGACGTTACTAGATACAGTAAATAGGGCATGGGATTGAACTACTGAAATGCAGTTTAGCACTTTGAAGAACATAACATCTTTACTGATGTTCGTCTTGAGTCAAAAGACAACTGCATGCTCTCCTATTCATTTATAGAGTTTATTGAGTTGGCAGCTAACACATGCAAGTTAGGTGCGTGAATAATTCCTATATCTGAATTTTCTCAAATCACAGATAGTGTTAATGTGACATGTGTTGTAGGACTGTATCCTATAGCCATATGCTGCTATTTTAATCATTAATTTAATACCCTGAAATAATGACACATATTTCAACAGAGCACATGATACAAATTAAAGGGTTCCCTATTAAAATAGTGAAGGTCCACTTACCCGAATACAGAAACGTTGACACGTATACATCAAAACGCGAAAACACTGATTGTCCTGAAGCATGGAATCTGAAATGTCGAATCATCATGGTTGGCTCTTCTGCGGTATTGCTCCGTAAGGTAAGTGTGCGATAGATATGGACCTTAAAGTTAGGGTGCGGGTTAAGGTAAGTGCATAGTTACGGACCAGACACGTCAAAACTAATGTATTAAAGGGCCAGGTTTATCGCATTATGTGGATACACAATGATGACCCTACTCTAGTAACAGCCCTACAGACCTTGAAAAAAGAATTTATTGAAAGAGGGTATAAGGCACATATAATTGACTCAGTAATCAAGGAAGCATGGAAAGAGGACAGGTAGATGCAAACCATATTATTGTAATGCAAATGTGGGTGCAAAGGAAACAAATGCATGGATAAGTAGTCCTTCCAATGATAATAAGTTAAGAATGTCATTAACTTTTGCCAACAACATCTATTCTATATAGTTTGTGATGTCATTAAGAAAAATTGGGGTATTCTATCAACGGTACAGAAATTAGATGGGATAATAGATAAAGTTCCGAGTTTTACTTTTAGGAACAATAAGACTTTGAAAAGCCGCCTTTGCTATAAATTCCACAGCACTTTCAATAGAATGCAATCAGATAGAGTAGGTACCTACATCTGTAGGAGATGTATGGCCTGTTCATATATACATGTAGGAACCCATTTTGTACATCCACATTTAGGCTTTACAATAGATTTTTCTTTCTATGCAGACTGCCATACTAAGAACGTGGTCTGTCTCTCCCGCTGCACTGTGTGTTGTCACTACTATATTGGGAAAACTAATCGCCCATTGAAAGATAGGATCCTGGAACATATACGTGATATTAGAATGCAAAAGAAAGTAGTGCATTAGCCATGCATGTAGCTGAAAAAGATTTGACACATAAATTTAGATTCATGGTTTTGGAAATAGTAAGAACTAATAAGAGGGGAGGGAATATAAAAAAATCAGACTGAAGCAGCAAACAAAGATGGATTTTGCGCTTAAAAGCAGATAAGTCACCTGGTTTAAATACCAAGGTATCCCTTAAACCATTTTTAAGAGCCAGACCATTAAAACATTGAGTATAATATAAGTAGTTTCTTGGTAATAATTTGTTTGTGCAGATAAAAAATATTTTCTAATGCTTTTTATTTAGTTTTTTGTATGCATAAGCTATTTCCATGCATTTAATTATTTTTAAATCACGATTTTATGTGTATACTATTGTAATAGTTATTGTTCTGTGACTTATTTTATTTTACTTTAGAGATCCAGAGTTTTAAATTGTTTTTCATACAATTTTATGATGTATTTGGTCTAGCAGTAATGTTTTTAATTCTGTTATATCTTTAAGGTAATTAGCATAAGTTAATTGATTGGTCACATGTTCTGAATTTTACATTTAAGTAGATGTGTGTGAAGTTATTTTATATTGTCTGAAGAAGAGGAATTTTATCTGTGAAAGCGCTTACCCTATATAATAAAAGGATTACTATCTGTGTTTAGCTCCGTTGTGTGGAACAACTGTGTTTTGGTTTTATACTTTATTATTTTTGTCCGTGTTCCTGTATCTACGTGGAGGTTATCTGTGTGTTGGTTTTGCAAATTAAAGGGTTCCCTATTAAAAATCGTGAAGGTCCACTTACCCGAATACGGAAACGTCGACACGTATACACTGAGACACGAAAACACCGATTGTCCTGAAGAGCGAAATCCAAAATGTCGAATCGTCATGGTTGGCTCTTCTGCAGTATAGCTCCGTAAGGTAAGTGTGCGATAGATACGGACCTTAGGGTTAGGGTGCGGGTTAAGGTAAGTGCATAGTGTGCAATTGTTACAGACCTTAGGGTTAGGGTGGGGGTTAAGGTAAGTGCATATATAGTAATGTATGTAAGGTTTAGTGTAGGGTTAAAAGTAGGGTTTTGGTTAGTGTATGTATGCGGTTTATTTATTTTGTTTGGGTAGGTAGTATGTAGCACCTGGTGGGGTTGGACAACTATGACGGTTCGAGATTTAGAATTTTGTGGTTTAGGGTGTTCGGTGTATTCGGGTAATATGTGTCGATGATTCCGTATTTGCTGATTAGGACTTTCGTGGTTGTAATACACACCCAAATTAAAGGCCCAGGTTACTAAGAGTTGATATAATGGCATTTTGAAAAAGTGGTATTCGGTTTACAGTATCATTCACATCTATTCCCTATATTTCTGACTCATTTCTGATTACCTGAACTAGAGGTCTAATTTATGACAGTAAAAATAATAAAGACAATGTGCACTTTTACCTTGTTGCTATAGGAAAGAGAGCCTTGCAGATATGTGCAGTCTAATTTTGATACATGTATCAGAGCAAACAAGAATTATTGATCTCTGTGAATTTAGTGGAAAAGATATTTTTAAGGTCTAATTTCTGTAGATATATCCAAGGTAATCTATCAAATGCTTTCGCTGCATCAATAGTTGGAAAAAGCAAAGCCAGACTTCTTCCACCTCCAATTTCTTAGTATGTCATTGTCACGATCATCAACCCTTCTTTTCCCATTTTATTTCTACATGGGATCAGGTTGTCACATCAACTGTCTTTACCTATTTCAGTTCAATGTGACTCCCATACCTGACCATTGCAGATCTTCTCTTGTGCAGTCTATCCATCTCTTGGCTAAATGTCCTTATTTCCTCTTACCTCCTTGTTTCTTCCAAATCATCATCTACTTTTTTCTACATGTACCCAAGCTGCCATATTCTGTTCTCTTTTACCTTTACTGCTATTGGAGCTACTTTGGATTCTGAACTGATGTCATCATAGCTTCATCTGTCCTACAGTATGCTTCGTACTACCCATCTCATGACCTTTATCTCCATCACCTCTGTCTTCCAAAACCTTACTTTTCAGCTGCATTGGCATTTTGTCACACACTACCACTGGCATTATGTGCCGTACTTCTGATTCATGCTCTGACCTCTTCATTCAGCCCTCCCCTATCCTCAACTACCCCACCCAGATACCTGAAGCTGTTAACCTATTCCACTATATTCCCCTCTATCTCTCTTCTCAGCTTCTTCTGATTTCCCCCATCCCATGTGCCTTCAGCTTTGCATTCCACCCACCTGTCATTTCAGAATTCCTGTTCAGAGTCTGCTTGTAATAGTATATCTCCAGCTTCTTCTTTACTATCTGTCTCACTGTACACATCTGACCATTTGTAGCAAGTAGCAAGCGGTTGCTATAGTTTAGACCAAACAGGAAGTGCTACAGGTCTCATGTTTGACTGCAAGTGCAATACCAGCATTTAAATGTCGGTATGCACTAAAGAGCAATCAGGATTGGCCAGTCATACCCCTAATATTTTGTACCTGTGGCAACTACCCACTTTGCCTGCCATAGCTATGCTATTGCTGATGAGCATCTTCTCTATCTTTCTGCCTTTGCCTTGAAATTTGATAGAGTTTCTTTCTGTCATTTGTTAAGTCACCTTTGTGTTTGCTATTGCAATTCTTGTCTTAGCCTCTTTCTTAGCCAACTAGTATTCCTTCTTAGCCTGGTCCTTTTTTTCTATTTCACATTTTCCCACTACTCCTTCCTTCTTTTGATAATTTCTGGATGTCTGCATTCTACCAGCAGCTTTCATTACGTACAATATGTCCATACATTTACTGGAGAAGTTGACTCAGGTTCCTCCATAGACTACTGAGAGAAACATTGGTTTGTTTCTTCTTATATTGCTTTATTAAATTTAGTATTGCTTTACTGTTTTCTTCTGTTTTGAGTATTATGGTGCATTGTCATTACACTGTGTTTTTAATTGCATTCTACCTTCTACTGCACATTTAAACTAGGACATAAACCAAAGCGGTGTCTCTTGTGAGTCACATAGAAATTAGAAAAGGTCAGTTAAGGTTAATCACCTGTGAACTGACGGAGGAGCAAGGAACTTAATCTTATTTTCAAGGAGTAAACTAAAACATTTGAAGGTTTTCCTGAAAAGCTTACTCAGACTCTTCCATAGACTGCTGTGATGGAAAGGTTAGTTTTGTTTTTCCTTATACTGCTTTATTATATTTTGTTTTGCTTTTTTGCTTTTGTCTATTTTGTATATTGTGATGTATTTTCATTACACTGTGTTTTAACTGCATTGTTTCCTATTGCATATTTAAACTAGGAAATAAACCAAAGCTGTGTCCCCTGAATAACACAGAAATTAGATTTTCCACACATTGCCACCCTGGTTTTGTGTTCCTAAACTCATTGTCTCTCTAGTCGCCTGCACGTTGTGTTCATTTGACCACATAATTCCTTCTTTCTACTCTTTCACTGGCTAATGTTAGTAAGCACAAAATTATAATTTTGTGAAGTCACTTCCCCTTAAGCCATTTAAGTTTAATTGTCCTCACAATGTATTCCATAGAGCCAGAATACCGACTACCCACCCCCATCCAATCCACCATGCTCTTTTACAATTATGGTCTCGCTCCTTAGACTGCTAAAGCTTGAGTTATCCCCTCTTTCATATCTAACTGCTTAGTGCACACTGCAATTCTTAGGATATTAACCCACTTTTCCCAACGTAAAATCTGCAACATTTAGCCCAAGACCAACAATTACTGGAGAGCCTACATGTCACCTCTTGATAGTCAACTCGGGATTAGTGCTTCTGTTTTGCTCCTGGTGAGAGAAGGAGCAAATGGACATTATTTCCTGGAGAATGCTGATTACCAGAAAATGTAATAACTATCTAATATTAGCCAGCTTGGAATTTGTGCTACTCTTTTGTTCCTGATGAGAGAAGGAGCACAAGGTCATTGATTCCTGATGGTCTCTGACTGGGTAGGGAGTGCCTGTGTAGGACCTACCCAATTGGTCTGATTGTTACAGGCAACTACCAGGAAAAGGCTACAAGAAGCCTACAGAACCCTGCAACATCTGGGACAAGAACACTTCTCACCAAAGAACCTGTGACCTGCTTCTCATCTTGGAATTGGTGCTACTGTTTTGCTTTTGGTGAATAAAGGAGCACAAGGGCATTGAATCCTAGCAGTGTAAAGCTGTGGTGAGATCAGCACTAGTAGTAGCCAGGTAGCAGCCATTTAGGTGAATCCCCACTATTCATCATTCTTGACAAAGCTGATTCTTTCTTTTCAACAAGTACTGCTTGATTAGCAGCTGTCGAGCTTAACTTCAGAATATCTCCCTAAATACTTCATCTATAAATTGTTAGGGTCTAGTACAGTAGCTTCCCCTCAAGTGTTTGGCAGTTCCTTGTATAGACACAGGCACACTGAGATGACATTTTTGTAAAAGCACTCTTGAAATTTCACCAATACCTAGCTGCGCACACAGAAAATAATTTGCTCAGTGACAAGCACTGCCACCGGATACTCCAGACTTTACTCTATAAATATATTCTTACAGCAACTGTCCAATCAATAAAAAAATGGCCTGTTGTTATGCATATGATCATTTTCAATATCTCTCTTGGCTGCTTGGTGGATATGAGCCCTCTGAGGTAATGCAGAAATTGCCCGATGTTTACTGACAACCAGCTAATTCCCAAACAAAGGTATATATGAGCTGTATTTACACAACATCACCAGAAGCAAAGCTCTCGGGTAAAAGTACTCCTAAAGTCAATCAGGTTGTCAATAGTACATACGCTGCACCCATCACACACAGCACAAACCTGATAAATAAACTTACATATGCTGAGGCACTTAAATGTAACCATCCTAAACCCCAAATCCCTCCAGGCTGAAACACAAATATCAAATGCCCTCAACAGACCTAAATGCAGTCTTTTAAAACAATACCCACATCAGCACATAAAGCCTCATCTTATGGAGCCTCTGCTTTGAAGCCCATAAGGAACGCCACCACACAACCCAACATTCTGATCATTGGAGATCCACTGTGAGACACACTGATGTCCTCTCACCAAGTTGAGAAAGTCATGTTCAGTTGTTTATATGAGACAAGAATCCAACATATTATGCATTCAGTCAGGCCACTGGACGACAAGTACTAGTATGACTCAGTCATAGACCATGTGGGTATAAATGACCTGAGACATACCTTCCTAGGCTATATGAAGAGAAATATCATGGAGCTTTCGGAATATGTGTCCAAGGTTGGTATGAGCCTAGTATTGAGCAGCATTTTACTTTCTCCAAGAATGATGCTACAATGTAAACAGAAGGTGACTGACTTTAATACTTAGCTTAGTTTATGGTGCCCTTCTAAGGGGATGCAATATTTGTCAGCAAGGAAACAGATAATCAACAGACAATGTATCTGTCTCCTCTAGGTTTTTGAATACTAGCTAAAATGCTGTCATCCCCTACAGTGCCTTTTTTAGGCAATACCAATTTCACAATTCTTCTGATATAACAAATCAAAACCAAGAAAATCTAAAGGTCTTACTACTCAATGCAGACAAACAAGAAACTCCACTTCTACAAACATTCCTCACACTATAGACTGCTGAAATCTGTGCATTCACTGAGACATGGTTTAAAGGTGTGGAAAGCACCCCTGAAGGGCAAGGCTATAACGCCTTCCACACATTTAGGCCAGCTGCTACACATGCAGGTATTAAATTTGGAGATCTCTTGACTTGCCTTAAAAATAAATATACCTCAGTGCTGGTCAAACAGGGAGATGTACTTGAGCTTCTCCATGTTCCAGTCACTATAGACAAAATCCCATACCATTTACTCAAAAGCAATAGGTCCCCTTCTATGGCCAAAAAACCCATAACAAATATTTAAGCTTACTGAAAACACTCACATCAAACCCAATGCCATATTTCTGTGACTTTAATTATTGTTTATACGATGACCAGGGGTGCAAACATACTGGCTCTGGCCCTCAATAATAAAGGAGAGCACTGCATTACCTCTAGTGTAATGTCTTCCCTTTTAATATCAGACCATAAAACAGTCTCCTGTGAAATAAAAATAAAATCTGGAACACCAGCCAAGCATAGAACATTCAGGAACTACTCCAAGGCTAACATCCTACTATTAAATGATAACCTGGCAAAATATCAAGTCCCCGTAAACCCTGAAAACACTATTAGAATAGTTGGCAGAAGCCATGTGCAAGTGCTGCCTAGAGTCAGCTATAGCCACAAGAAATAAGTACAGAACTAACTCAAAAAAAGAAGCTACCCTGGTGAAATAACATCATTAATAAGCTGTATAGCAGAAGGAAGATAATCATGGAAAAACATAAGTGGTGTAGCACCCAGCAGGATAAATGTATTCTCATCAAAGGAAACAAAGAACTCAGACAACAAACCAAGCCTACCAAAGAAAATTTTAAGGTAAATCTGGCTTCACAGGCCAAGGACAACCACAAAGCACTCTTTAGCTATGTCTGCAACCTCAAAGGCAATACACACTTGTGTGGAGAGCTAATTTTTAATGGAGCCACCTACAATGAGCTAGAAGATAAAGCAAACCTACTAGAAGGCAAATTCAGTTCTAACTGTACCCTTCTCTTATCCCGAGCCTTCCCTCATGTAATACCATCAAATATAGCTTGCTCAACTATCACTAGGGAAAAAGTCCTCAATGCTCTCTCTAAGTTCAAGAACACTGCATGGAAGGCCTCAACAATATCCCAGGCTGCCTTATAAAGAGCATGAAACATGACCTATCAGGACCTCTGGAATCACTATTTAACCATAGCCTCCAAGCAGACTTCATGCCTCACAAATGGAGAATGGCAACTGTCATCCCTCTGCACAACGTTGGGCTATCTACAGACTCTGGTAACAACAGATTCACAAGTCTCATTAGTCTCATATGCAAAAAGCCATAGAAAGAATTATCATGGAAATTTTCAATAAAGACACAGGAAACCCCTAGACACTGGACCAGTCTCAGTTTAGTTTTATCAAGGTTAGGTCATATCTACTCAACCTGGTGGACTTCTTTGAGAAGATCATCAAAGCAATGGATGAGGGCAAAGTGGCACAGACTACCCACCTTGACCTGGATGATGCATCTGAGGCAATTTCTCACATGGGCATTGTTGACAAATGCAGGAGATTAGGTGTAAACTCTTATGTCACTCGGTGGGTAGCCAACTGGCTCAAAGGCAGGACCTAGGAAGTCAGAATTAGTCCACTGCTACAAAGTGGCCAGCCATAAGTGGAGTTTCTTAGGGATCAGTTTAAAGTCAAAGCCAAATAGTAGCAGTCATAGACTCCCCCACCAAAACTAATTTTCTCCAATAAGGGCTGACACAGACAAATAACCAGTGTCAAAGGCATGGACTAAAACTAAATGCCAAGTGATGCATAATAGTATCATTCAGGAAGTCAGCCAACCCTAGTAACTAATATATTGACAACATACCGCTAAGAGTCAATCCAGTAGTCAGTATCTTGGGGACATACACAGAAAGTAATCTATCCTTTGACCATCACATGTCTATTGCAGTGAGGAAATCTATGTTGTGTAACTTATAAATAAAGGTAAGACATCTAGGTCCAAGGATGTTATTGTTCCACTTCATTTGGCACTCATCAGACCTATCACTGAGTACTATGCACCCTTTAGTATGTAACTAACCAGGCACATCCAGCAAATGGAACGGCCAAAGAGTTAACTCACGAAAGGAGTATAAGATATAAATAACATGTCCTGTTGTGGGGAAAAAACACAACCTTCTTTTCATGCACCATAACGGTGAATGTGCTGCCTGTTGTGCCACTCCAGCAGCACTACTACAGCCAAATGTCAAGCAACTAATACACATGTATAGTAGCGAACTACTGCAAACACATATATTAACAAACTCCTGCAACTGCCTGACTACAGTAGTTTTTTTAGCAACTAATACACACACACATATACTAGTAAACTACTGCAACTGCCTAACTACAGTAGTTTGTTAGCACCTACTACACACATATGCTAACAAACTACTGCAATTACATAACGGATTTAATTAGCTGACAGACTATACACGGTAACCAAAAAGTGATAGCATATTCCTTGCAGGAAAGTTGCTTAAAATGTTCAGATACATTTTGTGTGTGTGTGTGTGTGTGTGTGTGTGTGTGTGTGTGTGTGTGTGTGTGTGTGTGTGTGTGTGTGTGTGTGTGTTCAATAATTATACTGAGAAGGTGAGACCTACAATTCTAACTGTAAAGTATAAAACAGGTGTACTCACCCTTCTACCTGGGAAGGCAGACAACCTCCTTTGGTATTGCTGTTAATTCTCTTCTCTGGCCTCCTAGGCTATGGAACAAAAACAGGGTTTATATTAAAACAATGAAAGTTCAGAATTTTGAACACTCACATAAGTGGAAATTCAAGAACTCGAAATCACCCCCCCGCTAAATATATATTCCAACTCCAAGATCGCACTACAGTGAGGAAAGGGCAAATATTCCGATTTTCACTGTACTGCGATCAAAAAATAACATCGAGTTCCTGAATTTCTGCTCATGTGAGGGTTCAAAATTCTGAACTTTCGTCATTTTAATAGAGACCCACAAAAACAGAGATAAATACATATATTACACTACAATACAGTACAGTACATACTGGCAGGATAATATTAAATAAAAAGTATAAGAAAAAAGCAATACTACATCTCAGGAGCTCTCACTCTGACCTATTCTGCACATCAGCAAAGAAGGCCTAAATGGCACATCTTCAAGTAACTCTATTGGTACTTGCACTGCTCGCCAGTACTGGAAATGCAGACGGCATCAGTAGTCACCCTGGTGAGATAGTGCCATGCATCCACCTTATACAGTAGACCCTCATAAGAGTTCTCCCGCAAGCTGTCCACTGAACTCTATGCTGCAAAAGGAGAAAGATTTTGGTCTCCTGCATCCACCACCAGGGCACTCCACATGTACAAATGCCATGTGAAGCCAAGCCATTCACTAGGCCTCATACCAGAGAATAATGACTGGCATCTTACAGTCAAGTCCATTCATTTGGGGAAAATTTTAGTGGAGCATAGAACACTCAATAGTGTGGCCAGTAGCAGAGTTTGACATGGGCAAGGCCATTTGAATTGTACAAAGAGAAGATAGAAGTGTGAAATATGGCAGGCACAATTCAGCTTTACAGCATGTATTTCAGCTTTACAGCATGTATTTCAGCTATTACAAAGACAGTGCTATTTGGCAACTTCATGCCTATCAGGCTTAAAGAGAGTAAAGTAGGGAACCTCCTGCTGATATTAGCATCCCCACACAAGCACAATGTGCCTCATAGGTCCTCAGATCTGTTCAAGACTCTGTATAGAGATGAAATGCACAGAATGACCAATTTGGAGACATTCTTGAGGTGAGCCCTCATTAATATAATCATCATGTTCAGAGGTCCTAATCAACTTGATATAAACCCAAACTGCTTCAGAGAGGCTCATTGTGCTATAGAAGATCTAGAGCTACCATATATTGGGAAAACTTTGCCTGCTGAATTCAATCAACACTGAAGAAAGCAGAAATTCTACTTGCTGAAGACACAAGCAGCATTTTACTTACAAGTAATTGTCTGTAATGTAATGTTTCCTTATAGAAATACTTGCTGTGGGGAAATGTACAGTACTTGTTAAGTGTTTTAACAAGGAAAAAGTAGTCAGTGAAGCAAAGAGAGGTTATGCCTAAGTGATGAGCATATAAAATGGAAGCACACCCTAAAGCAATTGTGAAATGTATCTGTTAAAGGAGTCAGGTCAGCACTGCCTTGTGTTATGATAGGGCACACATATACCATTGTATTGTATTTCTTTGAGACACACATAGCTGATTATAACACGAACTTAATCCTGTAACACTCAGATTATACTAGTGCAGTTTCAGCCTACATCATATTGTGCTTGTGGGAGACCGTAACTTTGTTGAATTTTAGTGGGTGAAGGTTGTAAAGTCTACTCTCAGGATTACTATTACCAGTAACAACTGAGTGTGCAGAAAAAGTGTTACATTGTAGATAGACTAGCTGGACAAACAGTCCATAGTGGCAAACTCACAGGGTGTATTCTCTACTCACAGAGCAGTATGCCTAGGAAGGGAAAGGCTAGAAAGAAAAAGGTTTCCGAAGCAGAAAAAGAATTTTTGATGCAGACCCACCTTCTCCATGGCCAATGATGGCTGTTCAGGCAGGAGACTGCTGACATCCTTATCATGAATGTGCTTGGCAGAATATTGTTTTACACATCAATGCATTTCATGGTCATGACTGCAACTCCATGCAGGTCAGAAGTAGGGCCACAGACATTATCCATAATGTGGAAAAACATGCTCTCCACCTTGCAAATAACGTAGGGTAATGGAAGGCAAGTCTTCAGTTGAGACACCAGTGATGGAAACAGAGGAGTTTCTAGAATCTTTGAGAGAGTAAACAGACTCATCAAAATCCCATTGTAGGGTGCTGGACCTCAGAGCCAAGATGAGGCATGTCTCAATCTGTCAAAGATGTCCCAGAAGTGTACTACACTTCCTGTATTAATTCACAAATAATTTTGATTGCCACCTTTATTACTGAATATCTCACTGATTTGTGTGTTTTGTGTACTACATGTACATCCGAGATACAATTTCCAAAGGCATCTGCACAAGGTAAGGTATATTACTCATTACTGCAAGTATTCACAATTTTATTAAATCTGCACTGACAGTACAGTAGATGTGATGTGTTATACTTATACTGGGCCTTCTACTTTTGTATCTCCACAGGTGCTTCTCTATCTGACCCCACCATAGTGGCATTTCCACTGCCTGATCTTGGAGAGATGTCTGACTGTGATGATAATGCTTAGTGTATCATCCCCTGTGGCCGGGCCATTAATGTCTGCCACAACCCTCAAAGAGCAAAAGTTATGACCACATTGGTGTGTGTGTATACTAGTGGATGTATGTAGCATGGATACTACCCTCCACAATAACTATCTGTGTCAGTGGGTGCAACGCAATGTATGTGCAGGGCCATCACTGTGGTACAGGCTAGTGCCACCTCCGCCTTTGCAGAGATGATACAGGCAGTGCAAGGGGTGCATGATGTTATCTGTGAGTGCATGTCCTGTTCATGTGACATTTCTGACAGAATCAGTCACATATGGGTGCAAGGCAGGTCTTCCCAGGCTCTCATGTCATGTGACAAATTTAGTCTAGACAGCTTATCCACCTGTGCCTACATGAAAGCTAGCTAACATGAACAGCCAAGGTCACATTCACAAAGCACAGCACTCCCACAGCAAAATCAGATGTGGAGGTGCCTATGGGCAGGAGAGGGCATCTCCAAGGTTGTGGCAGTTGAGGCAGTGGCACATCTAATAGTTATCTCTCACAGGTTCATAAGTAAATACCAGGCTATCAGTTTTTCAACTGTTAGAAACCTTAGCCAATAACCAAAGGTCAGAATCAAACTCTGTACTCTGTATCTGTGAGGTAAAGATCTTAACCATTATGACAACCCCTCCCCCTCATGGTCACATAGCGCATTTACATTTGGCTAGGATCAGGGTACTACCCATGAAACACTTGATAGACGCAGCTTCTGTGGGCAAGGATGTTAACAGGGTGCCCAATCATCTTCGGGGCATGCCCTGGACCTGTTACATCATGCCAC
Source organism: Protopterus annectens (assembly GCF_019279795.1). NCBI lineage: Eukaryota > Metazoa > Chordata > Ceratodontiformes > Protopteridae > Protopterus > Protopterus annectens. Next base: position 743,962,564 of record NC_056745.1, on the reverse strand, counting down.
AGTACTGCAGCTACTGCTGAGGCTTTGTCCCTACATACCCACAAACACATAGCACTGTGACTGCCAGTGCCTCACACTTAGACAACTGATGATGATGACCCCTCCCAAAGCATTCTTCATTAATCCCCTCCATGTTCACCATATACACACACACACACACACACACACACACACACACACATACAAAGACACACATACACACACAGATACAAAGACCATATACACACACACACAGATACAAACATATACACACATACACACACACAAACACATGTACACACACAGAGCACTCTCAAGTTTGCATTTTGTATAGAACTCACACATTTACTTGTGAAAAACATCACACACTTGTGTTCCCTTCCCCACTAGTACAAATGATGATATCTGTGCCCTGCATTTTGTACTTTGTTACTTGAGTTGCTTATGTCTGATACAAGTTGTTGTCAGCCTATGCATGAGTAAGTATAGTCTGGTACTCAGTTTGCATGTGTTACTGTTACTGTAGTGTAAATGCTTCACTGTAGATGAAAGCTATGTGCCACATGCTGCCTCTTTGCTAGAGCCACGACACACTGTACCCCTCTACATCTAGTATTTTTTTTCCCTGCTGCTTGGTCCTGCGCTGACTCCAAATTTGAATCACCCACCACTTCATGGTGTCTTGGAAGATGTTCATCTTGTAATTGGCCTCAGTGCTGCAACTGCTTCCTAATTATTATGTTGTGTAACACTGCACACACTGAGAATATCTGAGCACATTACTCTGTGCGCGCGTGTGTGTGTGTGTGTGTGTATACACCATCCTCCCCAATAACTAGCTGTGTCAATGGGGATAACACAGTATATGTGCTGAACCATCACTGAGGCTCAGGCTAGTACCACCTCATTCTTTGCAGACATAGTACAGGTCATGCATGGTGTGCAGGTTGACCTCTGTGAGTTCATGTCACAGTGCAGCACATAATGGTCATACTGCAGCACTTTACTAAATACATCCAGGCAGCAAAAGTATTTCATCAACAACCCACAAGCACATACTCCAAAATGACCCAGGTTTGTAAGACAGCATAGTTGTATCCATGGTCTGTCATACTCTGAATTTCAGATCATCAACCAGGGCTCCAGGACAAATTCATCATTGCCAATAAGATATCCCTGGGAAAGTTATCCCTTACAAACTACTTACAAATTTCTCATGTGCCAGATGTGATGGTCATGATAATTGCCTGGGTGAACTGTAGATGCAATATAGATGCCAATCTGTAAATTATAGGCCATGTGGTAGTTTCACATTACCTTCTTCCCAGGTCAACAGAAGGGCATTTATTTCAATATGTGTGCAGTATTTAGCCCCCAGCATTTCACAGAAATGGACTTTATCATAGAACTGCTGCATGGTGTTGTCTCCATCTTCTGTGGTATATGTGAAACCACATATGCTTCCTCACATGCTGCAAAATGGCATGGAGAAACTGATGGAGAATATGTGGTCAGGGCTGTAGTACTACCTGTGAAACACCTGTAATGGCCTGGTGTATATACACATATTCACTAATGCTGCTGCAACCTCTAGCATATTTCCATGATTCCCCTGCATGTACACAAGGATTTTGTTATGTTCATTAATATTAATATTCATGCACTATGTCTCACTCATTATACATTTCTGAATCATTCCTCCATCTTGTTTTACCTCATTTGCATAGACAGAGACCCTCATTTTAATATTGCTGCTCATTATCATCTGCTTATGCAGCCATTAGAATATACTGTAAGCCGCTCTGCTGCCCAGTCTTCACCCATTATGCTAAGTGCATCTTTGAACCACAAATACCCTCTGCATGACTGCTCACTGAACAACATTGTCTACCGCAATGCAGTGAAGGTTTCTGAATTCCTAGATTCATCACTCATTATAAAAACATATACAAAAATGGGCATGAAATTCGTGCTTATTTCTATGTACAAAACTGGACTTATAAGTCCAAACAATCCAAGTGCTGATGCAAATATCTGTGAGGGATGAACACATTTTGTGTTTCTATTGTTTGTATGGTGCTTACATTTCAAGTATTGTGAACATTTGTTTCAAGTACAATATCAGAAAAAGATTTTCTAAAAATTAGTCCAAGATGCACTATTGTTCCTATGGAGAAAGTTGTCAGCCAGCATCCCTGTGCTCCATTGGGGTGAATGAGTTGATATGAAGAGGTGGATTGTAACATAATTCCTGATTGGTGAGTGATTGACTAGTCATTGGGAATTTGTCTGAGCCAAGAGTTGGTTCTAAAAAGTATAATTTTAGTCTAGTTATGTTTAATTAATAGGCCATGACTTTTGAACCAAGTTGTGAGGTTGGAATGTCAAGTTTGAGTAACTTTTTGATAAAAGTAAAACAGGAAACACATTTGTTTTATAATGCTGTGACCATCACAGGGGACTTTTTTGTTGCTTGCAAGTTCTGTTGAGAAGGGCTGACAAAGAATGAGAAGACCAGACTGGCTCAGTTTTAGGCTAGGGAAATGTTGTTACCAAAAAGATGGGGAGATGGTAGTTCCTGTCTTTGCACAGAAGCAGCAATGGTACCAAGTCTGAAAAGGAAAACGAGTGCTGTAAGAATAGAGTGTGCAGTTCTGTACGACTAACTATATATTTAAACCTGCAGCCATTTTCATGGTTGACCCCACATTAAAACAGCCACACCCATTCCTCTTATCCCCACCCATTCAGATGCTTCCTGCAGCTCCACTTTTGCAGTCAATCCAAAATATGAATCTCAAGTGTTGAAAACCAAGCAACTCCCACATCTCAGGATTAAGATTCATGAATCCCCTATACTATAAAGGAATTGACAGCACCTCCATCTACTACATAAGGACTGCCTGCACAAATATCAAATGCAAAAACCGAGATTTCCAGAAGAACTGCATTTCATAATGAGTAGTATTCATAAACAATGTGCACAACTGTATAAAAGGGCTGGTATAGAGTAATGACTGTATACCACAGTTCCATGAAGTTCACAAATGCCCCTGCATGTATGTAGAATATACATAAATGTAACTGCACAGCTGTAAGAGAACAAATATGGAGTAGGTAACACATGAATGTTTTCTCTTATGTCCATGATTCACAGCCATGTGAACTCTGGCATATAGTGGGGAGGATAGCAGATAAGTTAAACCTGCAGTACTATAGACTACATGTGCTAAATACAGTGTGTGCCCAATGCTTCATAAACATCAATATCCTCAGAAGAACAATGCTGAGCACCAACATTGGCCTAAAACATCCTGTATTAAGATAAAAAGTTAAATCACACAGCTATGCTTCTGGATATCTGACGCTATCTGCTCCAGGCATAACGACACATTTGTTTGGCACAATTTGTTAACACTGTCAAAAAATGATTACAAAGAGCTAATGCCAAGGGGAAAGCCAATACAAGCAGATGCCAACATATACATTACATACAAATGGCACCATCTCCTGTCCTGGTAAATGCAGCTGTAAACTTTATGAATCACTGTTTGCAAGTGGTACAAAGCAACCCCATGCTGTTAGATGTCATGGGGCACACAGATGTCCCAGCAATTTATGATGGCATGAGACAGAAAGCAAGAAATGAAAGGAAGGGTTACTTGGAGCACAATGTAGCAACATGTGGACAAAAATATTCTAATAACAGAACTTTTATATTAACACAGGTCATCACTGCCACTACTATGACTGAGCTCTATGAGTGACTGGTCTGCCACTGAGGTGATTCAAGTTGATGAATTATGCCAGAGGCAGGTTCTCATGCCATGTACAACACAAATGGCATTTTAAGGGCTTTCAGCAAGAGAGATACAAAAGTGTAATTCAGAGACATGCAAATTAGCCAATAATGAGGTCTTACCCATTTTGGCAAAAGTTGTCTCTGAAGTGCATTTTTAATGGATTGTATACATTGACCTACTTGTTATAGGCAATTTAACTGCAAGGCTGTTCTCTGAATCCCAAGGGCAGTGTGAACACTGTAGAATTATGTCCACTGTTTATTAAATATTATACAATAAAAGACAATTAGTATTTAAAAACATGCACATTGATCGAATGACCCAATCAGTGAGCCCATTGTAAATTCAGTGTATACTAAATTAAACATGTCCAGCTCCTAAAGTATTTTAGAGCAGCTGGATCAATTGTACATACCTCTGCAAATGTTTGCAGAGTCACATTTTTCCCCATGCAGAACTTATTTTGACATAGATAACCCAGCGCTGCAGAAATTTCAGAAAATGTGCATACAAGGAAAATTTTCCTCTTTTGCTGCTGCCTTTCGCTCCCTACTTTAATAGAGCTATGTATTAAAAAATGTGCATACTGTTTGGGCAGACCAGTCTGCATGTTCATTACAAATGGAAACACTTCTTTTGACTAAAGACACTTTCTCCATGCCACTAAGCAGAGAATTTTAACTTTTTTTTTAAAGTTTCTCACAAGTACATTCCTTCCCAGAGGAAATAAAAAAATGTTGTAGATGTCCAGAACACTATACAAGCATCTCCAGTGCACAGTGCACACCTAAGAGCATGCACAGTGCACACCTAGAAATGCCTTACTGTAGACAGAGCATGTGCAGTGCACATTTTAGATGTTTTATAATGTCAGAAGTTGGTGGAAGAGTAGTAAAGTCTGCATATACAATGACATCATTAAGAAAAGGCAAGACTTTTTTTTCTAATATAATGCCATTGTATAATAGCAATAATACACTCCTGTTTGTGGGTAATGCAGGTTTTACTCACAGTAAGCTTTGTTTAATCATTCAGACTTCACTCTCGTGATCAAACCACACCAGCTGTGGATAAATCCTGTGATTTCCACACCAAGTCATGAATTTTTGCTAAATTATTTTTCCACAGAGAAGAGACTTTATCATGTCTATTCTGAGCTATGAGAAGGCCCACAAAGGACTGTGCTGCAGTTAATTAAACTACCTGAACATATGTTGTATAGGACAAAAACAAAGCCAATGTTTAGCTTCATCTCTGTGAACTGGCATTGTGCAGAATTAGTTTCTTAATCCTGCAGTATTTCTAAAAAAGTTACTCTCTCATTTTCTTGAGACAAACGAGAATAACTGCAACCCTTCACCATTTAAAAGGAAAACAATATAGTGAAATCCTGCCAAGTAATTGTTATTAACAAAATGAGGAAAAGACTGTTTTTAGTTTTAAACACTGGAAATCACAACAATGACGTCAGTTGGTAACAAACTATATTTACAACAGACAATTGAGAGAAGAGCTAGTAGAACTATGTGCCAGCAACCTGTGGAACTTCATTAAATTATTCATAAATCAGACTAAAGACAGCACAACATCCTTCTCCTTCTCCTCAGGGACATAAGCCAAGAAGTTTCTAGAAAATGCTTATTAGCCTGGGAATTTGATGACTGTCATTGTTTAAGTTCTCTAGTAAAATGAACCTCTGACTCTGAAAGAACAGTGGACAAATTAGTTATTTGGGTGGTGAAACTCCCAAACCACTGCCAAGTACTATGGGAAGCAAGAACCCTCACAAATTTTAAGATATTGGGAACCTGAGTTTATGTGATCGGTTGCCCAGTTTTAGGCCTACCATGAATAGTCTTAAAATCAGTATTAAAAAAACAAAAACAGACTGTTATAGCTAGGACACTGTATATGCCTTTACAGCAGTGAGTGTTACTTGAAAGTTCCCTCTGACTCCCCTACCAAGTTGTTATGGATAAAGGGTTCTTTGCAAATGCTACTACTTTAGTTAATCCGCAAAATAAAAATTACAAACATGCATTCCTTGATGTATATCATAAACTAGGATTAATACATATCATCACAAGTGAAAAAAGTTATCCAATAAATTGACTTGTTCTTAAATTTAAGATAAAAGTGCCTTTGAAACATTTCTTTACATAATTGACAAAAAAGAAAAAAAAATAGTAAAAGCAAATAAGAAGCAGTTTGGGTAAACTCATTAATTTATCTGGTACTGCATTACTCTAAGGTGTTCCACAATGGTGCGGTGAATAGCATTGTCGCCTCACATTCTCCAGTTTGGTTATCAGCTGGGATACCTTGTGTGCCCTGTCTGTATGTTCTTCTTGTTTGGAAATTAGTTCTCTTTGGTTTCTCCCCATTTCCTCCCACTTCTCAAAAACATGCAGTAGTTGGATTACTAATCTAAATTGTCTGTAGTGGTGTCTGTATGTGTGTGTGATGTGGAAGACCTGGAATTCTATTTCTTTTCCTTACTTTCTTAGTAAACTTTCTGGGTGGTGAAAGCTATTAATAGGGTCACCACAGGAGTTGAATGCAACTCAACAGTTGTGCTGCAAGGTATTTTTACCCATGAGAAACTGCATTTTTTATCTCAAACCCCAGGAGAAACAAGTGCCTCCTCAGTCTCCTGGTCAGCTACTAAATTACTCCAAATTTTCAAATTTTCACAACCTCGCTGAAATAAATTTCCATTTCATCTAACATCTTTCCAGAAGATGGATGGCTTTTACAGAAGAATTCCTGACAATAGAGATATAGGATAGAATTAATGTGCTGCTCTGTTTTAATGCAGAAGGTGATGTTCTCACACAAAGACTGCTCAACACTGAAATGCACTTCCATCAGATGGCTGTAAAGAAGCATGGCAGATGGCCATGTGGTGAACAGAATTTAGGTTACTGACATCCAGTGAAATACCTATCTTGAACCCAAAAGTGGGTCACTGTACAGCTATATACGTAAACTCTGAAATATTATAGCCTACAGTGGGTGGCCAAGACATCATTAAACTGTTCCAGTATACTTTGTAGTCCTCAGGTATCTTGGGATATGGATAACTAAGTTATTCAGTTACATTTAGCAATGTTTCATCAGTAGTAAATACTACTGTAGGTAGTGCTGTTAAATATAGCAGCATATAGGCACAGCGGATAGCATTTTTGCCACAAAGCAAGAGATTCTCTGGTTTGATTCTTGGCTGCAGTGCCTTCTATGCAGAATCTGCATTTCTTCCTTGAGTTTGCATGGATTTCCTATGGGTGCTTTGGTTTCCTCCCACATTCAAAAGACTTGAGTAAGTGGACTGGACACTCGAAATTGGCCACAGGTATGAATGTGTGTGTGTGTGTGTGTGTGTGTGTGTGTGTGTGTGTGTGTGTGGTGTGGAAGAAGTACCATGGCAGGTATAGCCACCCAGCAATGTAAATCTTGGCTCTAGATGATTGTCACTGTTAAAATGACACCCCAACCCCATGTGCAAAAATGGGAAAAAGAGGTTGGGGATGGATGGATGTTAACCACTATATTCATATGGATAAGAAACTGGATAAGTCACATATCTTATCAGATTAGGGTCATAGATTTATTATCATGTATTTACTTATTTCATAGGACTTTTGCGGTGATGCAGCGGTAGCCTTGTTACCTCACAGCAAGAGGTTCTCCTGTTCGATTCTCGGCTTGGGTTGGGAGTGCCTTCTGTGTGGAGTCTGCATGTCCTCCCCGCGGTCGAGTGGGCATTCGAAAGACATGCATTGAATGGGCATGCCTTCATTGAAGGTTGGGCATCGGGCTGGCAACTCGACACCATAAAAACCAACTGCCAATCATTAGGGGACCGGAGTTCTGCTGTGGCAACCCTTAACTGGGAAAAGCCGAAAGACAAACAACAACATTTACTTATTTCATAGAGGGCTGCCTGAAGACTTAACACTCGCCCTCTTTATATTTAATACCTTTTTACAAATAATGCCACACTTGGCCCAGGATACAGAATCATGCCCAGTAGGTAAGGTAAGACTGTAGCAAGAAGGCAAGAAGAACTTGTTAGTGCGATCGCAGAAACCAACAATTCAGAGACACATTAGGAAAGACCTCATGTTTAAGATAATTTGCACATCTCTGAATCACTCTGTGTCACCTCATGTGCTAGCTGGCTCTTTTCTGCTGCTCTTGTGTTAATCATCACTGGCGGATAATGCATCATATTAGCACAGGCACTCGTTGTGCTGATGTAAGGTATTGCCAGCTATGCCAGGAGAAGTAGGGCAGTGGATGTGTAACATATGCCAGCATAGCTAGCTGGAGTTATGTAAAGAACTATATGTCATTTTTATATCAAACTGATTTGTACAGATGCATGTGTTAGACATGTATTTGTAAAGCTGCATGTGTACCAACAGTGGGTTGGGCTGGACAGAAAAGAAATACACCTGTATGTCAGACTGTATTGTAACTGTTGCAATGAATATATTGTAACAGAGGATACTGGAAGAGAAGAGGTTAATGTCAGTCCAGCTAACTTTGAAAAATAGTCTGAAATTAAATTACCTAGTTTAGGCCATAAAGATTGCATCTTACAGTTCTGACTGCAGCCAGAGATGAAATGTCTGTGAAAAAACAGGACTAGGGATCCTACTGTATTGTCCTTAGGGGTGAACTAATTGCTACCCTGGAAGGGTGACATTTTGAAATGGTTTTATAGCTTCTAGATGCTATAACAAATCTCAGCAAAGCTCTATCTGTGTGTATGGTAACAAATATGTGCTAAATTCTGGTTCAGTTTCTGGCAAAGGGGGTAGTGTGGGAACCAGAGTTAGATGACCAGATGTATGTGATGTCATTCTGTAATCCAGCAGTGAAATGATGTTTTAATACTAGATGAGACAGAAGTCTCAGGGCAGTCTGTTTTTGAAACCTAACAAAGAGGGAAGACCACTCATCCACTTCATCTTGCCTTACGTTACTAAGTAACCAGGGAAAAGTAATTATTTAGATCAGTTAGGAAAATATAGTAGAGTAGTTAAGTACTGTTTTTCTGTAACTATGTGAATCTATCCATCTATGTTATTTCTAATATTTCCTGTGATTGAAACTCTGGTGTTTATTGTAAATAGATATTTAGTATTTTCATGTTATTTTATTATTTATTATTAAATATATTTAAAGTTTTCATTGTGGCTGGTCTTTTAGAGAATATTTTAATCTTTGAGTCTACTTACATTTATTTGGTGACACTGTGTCCACTTCTGTAAGCCTTGCTGCATTGGTCAAACACTACCATTTGTATTGGTATTCATTTTATTCAGTATAATTGGGTACCCAGGTAAGAGCCTTAAACTAGCTGGCTGGTAGCAGTGACACTACTTTATAGTCTGGGCATAGATGGTAAATATTTGCTAGCCTTTCCCAGGTGTGTGTGTGTGTATGTGTGTGTGTGTGTGTGTGTGTGTGTGTGTGTGTGTGTGTGTGTGTGTGTGTGTGCGTGTAAATCAAATCTCAAAGAGTGTGTGTGTTAGCTACTTGGAGCAGGGACACAGAGCACTGGTTTCATAAAGAGGGTGGTGGAGGACTTGGCTTGGAACACTCAGCTGAGGATTCAACTCTACAGCTGTGTCACTGGGGAGTCTCATTTGTGCACCTAGACAGAGAAAAGGAAACCCATCCCCTGGACAGTGTGTGTTACCTGTGTGCTCTTAAGGGAAATTTTGCTTAATGCAAAGAGCTGCATCTGGAAATACTGTGTGTATCTATTTTTGTTCCAAGTGAACGTCGCTCATCTGTGTCAGTGGTGAGGATTCAGGCTCCTTGATTACTGACCCAGAGCATGAACGTCACACTCACCTCATTCATTCCCACCACACACACACACACACACACACACACACACACACACACACACACACACACACGTGCATGCATGCATGCACACACACACACACACACACACACACACACACACACACACACACACACACACACACAGACACACACTACCAGTCTGATAAAATCTCTGGCTCTTACCTCAAATGAGATCTCATTTACTGAAAATAATGGGTGAATGTGAGCTTTTGGCCAAGTTTATTACCATGGCTGGCACTAAGGATGTACACAGTCAAGCAGTTGTATGATTTAATGGGCTGCATAAAGCACTTACCGCAGGCCTTTCTGGGGGGAGAGTCAAAGCTGGATCATGGTCAATTGGGCCCTAGGCAGGGTAACACATCAGGTTCCATCCAGCACCCCCTTCTCCCAGAAACCCTCCTCCCCAAGCCATTTCAGTATTCCATTACTTGGATATTTCTCTCCAGTTACCATAAGCACTGTTCAAACCTGTCAGTGTGCATACTGTTTTCTTCTTCACTTCTAAAATGATTAGAGATATTTACAACTTTTACTTCAAATTTTATAGCACAAACACTGATACCCATCTGCTAAACAAACCACACAGTCTCACAGTGAAAACAGACTTAGCATGAACAGTAAGCTTTTCTGACCTTGAAACTCACATTCATTGATATGGCACTGAAACCCACATTCAAAGAAAATGCATTTGGTCGGTGGCAGATTTACCTTTGGGCTGTTTTCAAACCACAGGCCCCTGCACACATTTTTTGCACCACGCATACTTGCATGTGTTCTTTGATGCATCATCCTGATTGTATTAAATTATATTCCTTGAATAATACAGCACCACTTATTGCAGCATCTTTTACATTTGTAGGTTTGAACATTTTTCCAGTAAGCAATGAACCAAAAGATATGAACCAATAAGTACAAAACTAACCATTACAGAGCATTTCAACCACAAAAGGCCACTCAGACATCTATCATTACAATCCACCCATATTAGTCAATATGCACAATCTTTGCAGAAGTAAAAGTCATCTGAATAAATTTACATTAAAGAGATCTATAGATTCATACATTCATAGATTCATAGACTGTTACTAGGGTAATGACCCAGAGGGCCTTTATAAGCCTAGCTATGTTTTCCCAAAAGAATGATGATGCCCTGTATTGAAATAGACATTGAGGGCCAGGCATTTATAAGCTACCTATGTCCATAAGGGAGATTGGTGCCAGGACTGGTGTAAATTTCTTATTCCCCATCCACTGGTCTAGGTTGCACTTAAACTGGGTGGTAGATGAACTCTGCTTCACAAGGATGGGAAGTCTGTTCCATAGGAGGGGCAGTCTCTGGGACATATATCTGTGTCTCTAGCATGTTCTGTTTAAGTCACAGATAAAATTATGGTCCCTACACCTTGTATTTCTGGTACAGTTGGACTTACAAATATGTAGGAAATTCATAAGTGTGGAGTTTTTGGATGTCTTGTGAGCCAGGCATAGATCACCCCTCAGCAATCTATAGAAGACTGAGTAGTGGGAAAGGGCCTTAAGGTGCTCTGCATAAGGCAAGTTTGTTATGCTTTGTATTCTTTTTGTAACGAACCTTTGAAGTTGCTCTAGTTGCTGCAAATGCCTGGTCAGGTACATACCAAAGGGAGTACTATACTGTATGATTGATCTGATAAGGGCAGAGTACAGTGGGATAATGACATATTTGGACATGGATGCCATGCCCTTACTTATAAGTCTTGCAACATAAAAGGATTTCCTCACCTCTGTGACCATATGGTGGTCAAAGATAAGGCTACTGTCTATGTGCATACCCAGATCCCTGACCACTGGGTTGACTCTTAGGGGTGTATTATCAACATGGTAATTAGCTGAGATGGTTGCCTTCCCCAAGGGTGCAAGTATGTATTTCTTATCATTGAGTTTAACACCATGGCTTTGGCACCTTTTGTTAGTCAGACATAGACCTTCTTGAAGAATGCAAGTGTCTGCAGGGGAGTCGATGAATAACCCCCAGCTTGCAATCATCTGCAAACTTAGTTAGCCATAAACATTCAGTATTTGCTTCCATTTCAGAGAAAAAGATGCCAAAAAGGAGCGGGTCCAGTGCCAAGCCCTGGTGGACTCTGGTACTGACTGGCTTCATGATGGAGGTGGCCTTACCTATTTTGACCTTCTGGGTCATATCAGTGAGACAGTTGGCTTTCCAGTGGGTGATAAAAGGGTTTATACCTAAATGAGTGAGCTTGTTGATAATGCCTGAGTGGGGAATTGTATCAGAAGCCTTGTCCAGGTTGAGATAAGCTGTGTGCACAGTCTTACCCTCATCCAATGCTTTGGTGACCCTCTCAAAAATGTCCACCAGATTTAATAGGCATGACCTTCCTTTAACAAAGCTGAACCATGGTGGGTCCAGTGTTTGCAGGTTACCTATGTCCTCATTCATCATGTTGTTTTAATTTCTCCAAGTCTTTTGGGTTTCTAATACCATGACGGGAATGGACCCCATTCCTAAGTCAAAGTACGATTAACCTTCATGAAATTAGTATTGTTTCAATCTTTGATGTCAGCCAGTAGTGCTCTTCACAGCACCTGCAATATGCCCAGTAATGACTCATTCTGCAGTTCATATGGAGTTACATGAATTGGTAACATATCTAAATACGATTGTAAATTCTTTTTTATAAGACCCGTTGCTCCTACTACTATTTGGAACTGTCTGGGTATCTTTCTTCCATATTGCTCTCATTTCTGTCTGCAGATCCTGGTATTTTATGCCTTTGTGTCTCTCTCTATGCAAGATGCTATAGTCACTGGATGTGGCAATTTCAATGATCAATGCTACTCTTGTCTTCTTTTCTTGGACCACTATATCCAGTTTTCTAGGATCTATCTTTTGAACTATTGGTAATGGATGATCCCCTGTGATATAGACTTCCTCATTTTCTATGATGCTTTGTTGCTCATGTTTCCACTGTTTTTCAGCCACTTTAATACCATAATGTTTGGACAATTGCCAGTGCAGCAGTCTCGCCACATTATTATGCCTTTCAGTATACAGTCCTTCTGCCATTAGTGTGTCACAACCAGCAACGAGGTGTGTGAGCATTTCCAATTCGGTTTTACAAAACTTACATTTGTCTGTTTCTCCCACATGTTCAATTGAATTTGTAAACCAGTGTGTATGTAGCCCACTATCTTGGGCTGCCAATATCAACCTTTCATTTCTTGGTTTGAATTCGCCTCTCCTTAACCATTCCTACTTTCGTTCTTGATCAATATGAGGCTCTTCCTGAAGTTTTCTATACTTGCAACTATATTTATGTTTTTTCCACATTTCTTGTCTTCTCATTTGGTCCCTCACCTTATATTCTATCTTTTGTTTTTGGCACATTCAGTTTCTGCCTGTTTTTTATCTATTTCCGGTTTGATTTCCATTCCTGCTTGATGTCAATATGCTTCTGCTAAATTAAACAGAGACGTCATCTTAGATTTATTCTCCTCATGTTTCAAAACATTCACTGCATTTGGATCTTGTGATGTCAGTAAATATGTGTGGAGTCCCATGATTGCAGATCTATACATGTAATCAGTTTCAAAGAGGCCCATCCCTTCTTCGGAATGGGGAATATATAATCTTGGTATGCACTGATTTTTATAAATCATTTGGTGAGCATGAAGCGTCCTTGTTTTAATATCTAATATATACAACACTTTTTGGGGCCAGTGAATCTCTCCAGAATTATAAGTTAGGACAGGAAGAGCAAACTGATTTGTAGCTTAGATCTTGTTCCTAGATGTCAATGCTGTTCTCAGGATTAATTTAAGTCTTCTAAAGTATTCTTTACTGAGTTTTATTCACATTTGTTCATGTTTTATTGCTGATCCTTCATCAATTCCCAAGTATTTATACACTCCCTCTTGCTCAACTTCTTTTATATCACATTCTTGTCCCAAACTGATGTTTTCCTGGTGCTGCAGTTTTCCTTTTTTTAAAGGTTGCTTTTGCACATTCACCAAGACCAAATGACATTCTAATATCATCTGAAAAAGTTTTGACAACCTGCAGCTGTGCTTTCAGTTCCTCATCTGATGAGCTATATAGTTTTAAATCATCGACAAAGAGAAGATGAGAAGTCATTAGATTTTTTTGTTTTCTAGGAGCCAAATTGTAGCAATGGCCTAAGTTGTTAAGTAAACAGCTTAATGGATTAATGGCAAGGCAGAATAGCAACAGTGACAGAGAGTCACCCTGGAATACCCACTTTTGAATTTTTATCCATGGAATAATAATCTGTCTATTATCATGGCTAAATTGCAAAGTAGTCTACCATTGTTTCTTGGTTACTGTAATGTAGTCAATCAGTGTACGGTGTATCTTATACATTTTTAAGCACTCTTTTATCCATGAATGTGGGATACTATCAAATGCTTTTTTGTAGTCAATCCACGCCATACTTAGGTTCTTCCCCTTTTTACAGTTCTCCACTATAACTTTATTAATAAAAAATGATAAAATGATCCTTTATTCAATATGACTTTCTTTTATTGCCCTTTAGTTCTACTACCATAATTGAGTTTTCTTCTAAATTACTATAAACTCTGTCATCGTCAATTCCCATGTATAGTTTATACGTTGTCAGAAGGCAAGTTATTGGTCTATAATTTTTAGGGTAGCTTGCAGGTTCACTCTTACGTAAGAGCATTATTTTGTCTGTTGTTAGCCAGTGTGGTGCTTGTTTGGGGTGCACATATAAATAGTTCTTATTCACGGCTAAATCCTTGTGCAAAGATGTTAATACTTTTAACCAAAAGTTGGGTACTGTATCTGGGCCTGGGGTTTTCCAGTTAGAGGCTTTTCTCAACTTTGTTTCAATCTCCCTGGCTGTTCGTTACTTCATCCCATTTCATATCCTGTACCTTTAAACTTCTTATTCAAGACTTCTTCTATCCATTTAGCATCTTTGTTATGTTCCGTAGGATCTTCATAGATACTTCTCCAAAATGTATCTACTTCCTCTTTTTTTGGCGGCCTTTCAATTCCTTTTACCTTATTTCCCAATTCTCTATAACACTTTTTGGGTCATCAATAAATTGCTTATTTTGTGCTTTTCCCTTATATTTATCTTTGTATCATCTAAGTCTTTCCACCTGTGCTGAAATTTTTAGTCATTTGTGATAGTGCATGGTATATCCTGGTCTGTTCTAATACTGCGCATTGCTTTAATCACATCTATGTTTCTTAGTATTTTTGTTGATCTAGTCCCTCTTCTATAATCTTCTAACAGTGACACTTCTTGTCTTAGCTGCTTTATAGTTTTCTCGATTCGATATTTCCATGATGGTATTCACTTTCGCCCCTTCCTTTCCCTTACTACCTTGTGATCTTGTGGTAGAACTTTTTATCAGTTATTAATTTAGCAGCACAGTAATATATTCTGTTTACTTCTGTTATATCACATGGGTATCTATGGACAGTCCTAATTACTGTGTTCATTTGTTTTATCAGACTTCTGGCTTTTGGGGTTTTATTAACCTTCTGCGGTCTATTTCTTTCATTGTTCTTGATATATCTGTCTAGGTTTATTTAATCAAGCAACTCTTCTCTTAACTCATTTTCTTACAAACTGAGGACACATCCCTTCTTTTCTGTTTCCTGCGGGCATTATATAGAAAGTTCTATACCATCTTCCTGTGGCATATTTTCTTCAGTTTCATCCTGTGCCATCTGTTGATCTGTCATATGGGCACTCACTGGCCTATCACTCCTCAATATTAACTGCATCAGTTTCCACAGTTTCCTGTTCCTTTCCTTGCTGTCTAGCTTCAAGTGAACATTTACATTGGTTTCCTGTGGAAGGATCCAAAACATCTTGATATGGCACCTGACCAATTGCTTCCTGTTCTACTGTTTTCCCCTTAGTTTGGATATGCATTGCTCTACCCTGTTGTGGTGCTTTCTGCATTCAGTTTTCTACACTGAATCCTTCTCTTTGCAGCTGCTCCATAACCTCAATTTCTATTTTTTTTACTTTTCCATTACTAATCTCTTTTTCCACATTTCCTCTTAGTCTTCTTATTTTTTGTATTGTAAAGTTTTCCATATATGGATTCCTTTGCCTGTATTTCTCATCAAATATCTTTGGTCCTACTCTTTTTGTATTGGTTAGTTTTGCTTTCTCCTTTGCATAAATATTACACCATATTAAATCTCTTTTCCTTTCCCATGTCCATATTTCTTCTTCACATGTCTCCTGATCTTCTTGCTTTTCCTTATTCTGGGGACTCACTCCATCATGCTGTGATGTAGTTTGTATTAGACCTTCTAGATTAAATGCTTCACTTCGCAGGCAATCCATAACTTCAGCTACTATTTCTTTAACTTCTGCTTTACTAATCTTTTCCACATTACATATTTGTGCTAGTAATCTTTTTATTGTGAAATTTTCCATATCTGGATGCCTTTGCCTGTATTTCTCTTCAAATATCTTTGAGACTGATTTCTCTATATTAATTAACTTGGCATTCTCCTTTGCATAAATATTGCACCATATAAAATCTCTTTCTTTCCCATGTCCATATTTCTTTTTTATACTTTTCAAATATCTCTAGGTTTTGTTGTTTATATTTTTGCACTTCCTCAGATGCTTCTTTTTCCAAACAGATCAAAGTTTCTTGAGCTATATATTGCTTTTCAAAAATCTGCTGTATTAATGAACGCAAGTGTTTATTTGAAGCTTCTGACAGTTTTTCCTGCAGAAGCACTTTTCTTTCCTATAATTTCTCTCTTAATTGTTCTGTATATCTTGTGTCTGTAAATTCTGGGCTTTTTACATAATAATAACAATACATAATTTCTTTCTTATCCTCAAGTCTACTATATCGTCTTTATGGCTCTTCTTTGGCCTATCAGTTTTTGTGATTTTTGTGGACTGCAACTTCCTTCTACAACAGGGGGCCATCCTCCCCCTGGGCCTTGCCTGGCCTCATTGTAGGAATGTTTCCATATTTTGAGGATTCTACACTGTCATCTTTCCAGTCCTAGCACCAGTGCACCTACCAGGATTGGGCGCTTTTTTATCCTGGGTCTTGAACACCTAGCTATCTTTTTTAGTTTTTGACTTACTTCTGTCCATGATATATGCTAATATAAATACAGTCTATATATGTGTCACCTTGGTGAGATTTTGTAAAAATAGGGTCCACTTCACGAAGGTGCTCACCAAGACTTGAGGATGAATTCAATTTCAGCACTACTACTCTCCTTTACTTGCTGACTTTTCATCTCTCCATTCAGATCCCCGAATAATCATGTCCATTATAATTCTTTTCATGGCCTTTCATATGTGGCTGGTAAGACCTATGGGCCTGTAGTTACAAGGATCAGTGGTTGAACCTCCTTTGTGCAGAGGAATGACTGTAGCCCTCTTCCATTCCTTGTGCAAAAAACTTGACTGAAGGCTCCAGCTGAAAAGTGATTCAAGTAGACCACAGAGGTCATGTTTCATGCAATTTATTAAACATCCCAGGATGTGATCGGGGCCCATCAATGCAGTGTTTTTGGCCTTGGAAAGTGAATTGATGACTTGTTCCCTAGTAATGTTTGGTATGATTGTGTTATGTCGTATTTCCTTTGGATTATCCGGGGGAGTCAGGGAAGAAATCTGAGTGGAATCTGCCAGCCAAAGGTTGGCAATGGCCTCCGGTTCAGTGTGGGTCATGACATTTACAACAAGTTCTGTGCATTATTGTGTATTTCCTCTGAGGTTACAGACATAGCTGTAGAAAGCTTTGTGGTTGTCCTTTGCCTGAGAAGCTATGTTTTCTTCAAATGTAACCTCTTAAGTATTAATTAATCCTCTTAGCTGCCAGTTTAGATTGGTCAGGGGGCTTTTAGTATGTATGGCTCTGTTCCTCCTACGCTTGGCCAAGATTTTTTTTCTTTTGTTTTACAATTTATTGATACTATGATTCCACCAGGGTGGCTTGTTTTTTCATTTGTCTCATTTTTATTATGAGTGGGCACAGCTCACTCTATACAGCTATCAATATGGCTACACAGAGATTTTGTAAATAGCTCAATTTATGCTATGGTGTTTACTGGGTTTGGGTTGCTTAGAATTTAGCCAAGGTGTTACTTAGTACAGATAAGTTGGGCTTGGAATAGTTCCTAAAGGAGTTTGGTTTCGCTGGATGCCTGGATTTAATTTTTATTTCAAGTAATACTGCCTTATGGTCAGATTTGATGAGCAAAGATAGTAAACTCAGTGAGGAACATCACCCCTCCCCCCATGTTCATGAGTATAAGGTCAAGGATGTTTGTATCCCTGGAAGGAGAATGGACTGACTATTCAAGGATGATGGCACGATGATGTGAGGTATTGTCAGCTGTGCCATGGGACATAGGACAGTGGATGTGTAACATATGACAGCATAGTTAGCTGGAGTTTTGTAAAGAATTATATATCATTTGTATATCAAACTGATTTGTACAGGTGTTTGGGTTGAAAATGTATTTGTAAAGATGCTTGTGTTAAAAATGTACCAACAGTGGTTCCTGCCAGACAGCAAATAAATACACCCGTATGTCAGACTCTATTGTAACTGTTGAAATTAATGTATTGTAACAGAGGATACTGAAAGAGAAGAGGTTAATCTCAGTCCAGCTAACTTTGAAAAATAGTCTGAAATTCAGTTTCCTGGTTTAGGATGCAACAACAGGAGGTACTGCCAGCCATAGCAGGAGAAGGCCTCGATTCACATGTGCCTCCTACACAAGGAGTGTAAAGGAATGTATCACCATCTCGTACTTATGAAGATTTGTGTATAACTTTCTCTGTTTTAGCTAAGGGACCTTTCAGAGACCACCTGGGGACATAGTGGGTATTTCATAGGCCTGCAACCATAGAATGCTCAACATGTTGCTCAACATAAAGCTTCTATATGTGAAGGAAAATACATGGTTTCCTAGAGTACCACAGGAGAGAGTTAATACTTTGCATGTCTTTTACGACTTTGGTCACCTTTCTAAGCTGTTGGCTGACATAGGTTGCACACATGTAGCAGTAAAGGTCCCACTTGGCCCACAGTCACAACATCATTGTGAGGTTGACTCTTTGGTCTACTACAAATGCTAATGATGTATTCTGGGGGATGGTAATTAGCCGTGCAGTCTTCCCAGAGCCAGATCCAGCACTAGCAATCTAGCCAGTTGCCTAAGGCCCACTAGCTGGGGAGGGGAACCCACTGGCCAGGGAGCTGCCACAAAAACTTACATTTCTTCTTTAAGGATGCACACAGAGTGCATCCTTAGAAGCATCTGTATGTGCATCATTAGTATGATGATGCACATTTAAACTGAAATGGAGAGCACAATTTACTTGGATACTGTTGCCATTCTGGACGAATGTGGAAGATCCATTCATGAAATAGTAGGTGAACTGGAGTGAGTGTGTATGTGTGTGCATTTGAAAATCAAATCTCAAAGAGTATGTGTTTCATCTTTTTGGAACACGGATACAGAGCACTGGTTACTACACTTTGGTCAGTGTGGAGTCCTATTTGGGCCCTGAAGAGAGAAAGAGGGAGTCCAACCCCAGGACAGGAGTGTGTTCTCTGTGTGCTCTTAAGGGAAATTGTGTTTGGTGCAGACAGCAGCCATGCTAGGAGAAGTAGGGGAGTGGATGTGTAACATATGCCAGCACAGATAGCTGGAATTTTGTGAATAATTATATGTCATTTGTATATCAAACTGATTTGTTCAGATGATTGTGCTGAAAATATATTTGTGAGGTTTACTTGTGTTAAAATGTATCAACAGTACACCCTGCTGGAAGGAAAAGAAATATGCATGTATTATTGTAACTGAATTAAATGTAACAGTATATACTGGGAGAGATGAGGTTAATCCACCTGACTTTGACAAAAATATTCTTGAAATTAAATTACTGTATGGGTTAAGTCATAAAGATGTTATCCCACAGTTTTAAATGCAGCCAGAGACACAATGTCTGTGCTACAGAATAGGTTGTAGCTCCTGTAGGAATAATTGAATGTTTTTATGGTTTTATGGCCTCCAGCAACTGTACCACATTTGAGCAGTGCTCTGTCTGTGTGTATGGTAACATGTAGGAGCTAAGCCCTGACAGCTTCTGGCAGTGGGGGTTGCATGGGAACCAGAAGTCAGTTGACCAGATGTATGTGATGTCATTCTGTACAGAAATAATATTTTAACATTACTTCAGTGCTGTTTGATACTTTTTTATGCTATGCATTGAGTAATGTATGTGTTAAACCAGTAGTTCCTCTTAGTTTGTACCTAAAAACCTTTTTGTTTTTACTCCTTGTAGTTTGTAAAAAATGTAAATATCTTCAGACTGTATTATTCTCAATGTTTGCCTTATGTAATATTTTATATAATGTACATGTGGAGCTTCTCTCCCCAGGCCTCTACTGAAAAGGAGCTACTAAGCCCAATTGGACCACCCCAGTAAACAAATGCCAAATCAATAAATAAAAATAAATAAATATTAGACTGAAGTCTCAGAAGCATTCTGTATTCTGTCTCGGATCTGACAACAAGGACCACTCACCCATCTTACGTTGCTCTATTCAGTAAGTAGGAACAGTAAATCTTTTAATCAATCAGGAATAGATAGTGAGACTAGCTAAATACTGTTTTTCTATAACTGTGTAAAACTTTCCATTAGTGTTATTTTTAATATTCCCTGTGACTGAATCCCTGGTGTTTACTGTAAATAGATATTTAGTATTCTCATTTTATTTATTATTATTAAATATATTTAAACTTTTTTTTGTGGCTTGTCCTTTTTAGAAAATATTTAAGTTTTGAGAGTATTTACACACTTACTTGGTGATAACTCTGGCCACTCCTGAAAGCCTGGCTGTTTGGTCAACATTACCATTTGTATTAATATTAATTTCACTCACTATAATTGGATACCATTTTGACAGCTTTATAGTAACTGAATGGTGGCAGTAAATCTACCTTATATCTGGGCAAAATTGGTAGAGTGGGTAATCTCCGCCAGCCTTTCCCAGGTGTGTGTGTGTGTATGTGTGTGTGTGTGTGTGTGTGTGTGTGTGTGTGTGTGTGTGTGTGTGTGTGTGTGTGTGTGTGTGCGTGCGTGTGAACATTAAATCTCGGAGAGTGTGTGCATCAGTTGGGGCAGGGACACAAAGCACTTGTTTCACAGTGCCAGTGGGAAGCCTCAGTGGGGACCTGGAGGGAGACAAATAGAGACACCCAGACCCTGGGATGACTGTGTGCCCTGTGTGCTCTTAAGGGAAATTGTGCTTGATGCAGAGAGGTCTGCATCTGGAAATACTGAGTGTATCCATTTGTATTCCAAGTGAATGTCCCCACTCCAGTGTCAGTGGGGAGGGTTCAGGCTCCTTGATTACTGGCCCAAAGTGGGGACATCACATAGGCTATAAAGATTGCATCTTACAGTTCTGACTGCAGCCAGAGACAAAAGGTCTGTGAAAACTAGGACTAGGAATCCTACTGTATTGTTCTTAGGGGTGAACTAATTGCTACCCTGGAAGGGTGGAAGTTTGTGAAATGGTTTTATAGCTTCCAGATGTTATAACACATCTTAGCAAATCTCTATGTGTATATTATGACACATATGTGCTAGATTCTGATTCCATTCCTATACAATGCTCCCATTATTTCTAAGGTGGTCAACAGGAACCAGCAGTGCTAAGAAAGCACAGCTGAGTAAGTAATCTTACCATAACAGTAGATGTTCGAATGATCACTGCTGCAGTAGCCTAAGCTACATGGATTATATCTTGCAAATATATATTATAGCCGACCACCTTCCAAAGCCTCAGGGCACCTAACAAAGCTGTCTGAAAAGATACGATAGGTTTGGGTGCCAAGCCCTTCAGAGCTTTCACTGCAACTGAGAGAGGGAGGCTATGCCCTGAGAGGACATAGCTAGGAGTAAAAATATATTTAAACAAACTTGCAGAACAACATCCTGATAAAAACTAAGGGTATGGAGAGAAAGAGCAGTTACTGCAGAAGTGATAATTTGAACATCTACTGTTAAGGTAAGTGAAATTACAAAGTTGTACTATGTTCATCATACTGATTACTGTTGCAGTAGCCTAAGCTATGTAGACAGATTATTATATAAAATAAACCTTGATCACTCACAACAGATAGGACTAATTTAATAGGAAAACAAACAGAACAAAAGTAAGGCTTTCGCGATTTAACACAACTGCTTCCTCAGACTTCAGTAACAAATGTGAGATTCACCCTATTTTATAAGCTAATTGATGATGACATCATAACTGAAAACAATTAATTGAAAACAATATACATACAATAAAACTTCAATTGTGTCTTTAAAAACAACTTATATGAAACATAAGTATATGAAATAAAAAAATATAAGAAGAAAATATATATAAATTAGTGTTTCAAACTTCTAGATTTAAAAAAGGTTTTAAGGAAACCTTGCTATTTAAACCAGGAAATGTATCGACTTGTAAGCATAATATCCAATGTGAAGTTGTTAATTCTCGCCGATTATTCTCACTGATGGGTTCGGAGCCGATCCATGGCTACGACACGGCCGATAGCAAAGCTCAAGGTTTGCCAGTAGCTCGAGACCAAGCCCCTTATCCCATGATGCACTGCTGGAATTACCTCAGATCTAGTTTGCCGTGGCACAAATCTCGGTGTTCCAGATAGCTCAGTCCAATATTAATTGATAGATTCATCTATTTGCAAGTTTAAAAACTTTTTTCTTGACTTTCTTGATAGGATAGTATATATATATATATATATATATATATATATATATATATATATATGTATATATAGTTTTAGACTTAGATTTAGTTTTAGATAAGTGCCCTGTGTTGGCTTGTTTTTTTCTATAGTGTTGGCCTAATAGTTGGCCTTGTATTTAACCACATTCTTAGGAGTACTTTGCTAGATAATTTCTTGAGTGTGTTGTTTCAATTGTTTAAATTTATAATAGAGATGTCTGATGAGAAAGAGAAGCCACATCCTAAACCTGGCTTCAAAAAATGTCCGGATTGTTGACAAAAAATGTCAGTCACTGACAGGCATGTTCAGTGTGTTTATTGTCTGGGGGCATTACACCTCCAAGACTCTTATAGTATCTGTCACTCCTTCTCTTCCAGGGTACTTTTAGAGAGAAGGAGGAAATTAGCGAATAGGGGTTTACTTCAGCACCCTTTCTCCGAAGCACTGGGTGACCAGGATGGTGCTAGTAGATCCTCAAAGTCTTCCAAGTCTTCAGGTGACTCAAAAGCAGAGAAAAAGGCTGAAAAAAATGGAGGGTGTAGGGTCATCAGTTCCACTGTCCTTGGAACAGAGTGTCCCTTCTGTTCAGAGCCAGCTCACAGCTTTGGAGCCGGTTTCTGAGATTCCCTCATCTCCTCTGCTCCAATCAGCACCCTCGGTACACTCCTCAAAGTCTTCTGTCACCCTCTCAGATCTGGATATGGACTGGTTGGTGCAGAAGCTTTTACAGGCACCAGACCTTGCCAAATTGTTGTTGGCTCTAATGCCTTCGTTGGAGCTGAAGACCATTAACCCGGACTTGACTACTCCTCCTCCAAGCCATACTGGACTTTCAGAGCTGAAGGAGCCTGACCTGATGGTTGCTGAGCCTGTGGGGCCGAGACCTGCTCCGGTGTTATTGGTTCCATCTATTCGGACGTCCTCGGTGCCAACTGGGGACTCTAGGAGTCGACACTCTCCTGTCGGGTCCGGAGAGGATAGTTGTACCGATTTGTCAGTGCCGACTCTTCCTCTCAGAGCTTCTGCTTGGATGAGCTCAGCTCCTACCTCGGGCTCGGAGCCCATGGCCTCGGTGCAGGAGGGTCAGACAGTCCCTTCAGATCCGTCAACCCCTTCTCATCGGAGCCATGGTGCGTTCGATGCCATGAGGAGAGTCCTGTCTCCAAAGACATCATCAGCATCAGGTCTGGCTTCCTCTTCCCATCAAGCGCCTGTGTTCGCTCCTGCTTCTACCGGTCCAACCAAGCGTAGAGACCCTGACCCTCATGTAGCCCCACAGGGCGCCCCTTGCTCTTCTGAGAAAACCTCAGATCCCCCCACTGAGGGGGTCCCCAGGAAGACACTGTGCAAGAGGAGGCACTTGGACACCCCACAGGAGTCTTTGACATCTGACACTGACTTGGATGAGTCAGAAGGGTCCCCTCGATCCTACCCTCTGAGGATATCTCCTTTGCGGAGATATTAGAGATCCTTGATCAGAGGGGCAGTTGGCAGTCCAAAAGCCCTACTGAAGATGAGTCAGTGCTCTTGAAGGCTTTTGGGTCTCAACCTTTGACCTCTTGGTTGTCTCCACCTTATGATGAGCTCATGGAGGTGATCTCTCATAAGGCATGGGAGTCTCCGGAGGCCATGGAACCTGTCCCTCAGAAGCCAAATAAGTTAATCTCTGCCCCAGTGGACAAATCCTTTTTGACTAAGGGAGTGCCTGTTGATGCCATGGTGGTCACTGCAGCCACCAAAAAGGAAACGTCTGGGACGTCCTCATCTATCCATCCTCCTAACAGAGATTCTAGGATCATGGATAGATATGGGAAATGCATGTTTTGTTCAGCAACCTTTTCCCTTCAATCACTGAACTATTTAACCCATTTTACAAGACTACAAAGGGATCTCCTGAAAGAGCTAGGAGATACTCTCCAGGGTACGGTAGATGCAGGGGTTGCTGACAAAGTTAACACACAGCTCATTACCCTAAACTCAATTGTGAACTCGTCCATGCATCTCATATCTTACGCAGCTGATGATTTGAGTAGAGCCGCTAGTTCAGGCATTGCTCTGCGTAGACAAGCCTGGATGCATCTCTGTTCCTTTGCAGAGCCTTTCAAGTCTTCCTTTATCAACACCCCATTTGATGGCTCATCCCTGTTTGGGCCCAAGGTAAAGGAAACTCTAACCAGGTGTGAACAGGAAGGTAAGACTCTATCTGCCGTTGGAGTCCATTTTTCTACTCCTACTCAGCCCTATCCCAAGGGCCCTAAGGGCAGAAAGATGTGGTTCCAAAAAGCAAAGGGAGCCTTTTCAGGACACACGTGGAGAAACCCCTTCTAGAGGCAGAAGAGGGGCTTATAATGGAAGACGCCACCCATGCGGGGGGGTCCGCAACAGCAGGGTGACAAAGGCCAGTTCCCTGGTCAGCCCTACCAGTGCTCCTGAAAGGAGACCCAGCTGTCTGGCTCTGGAGGCAGTCGGGGGTCGCTTATCTTTGTACCCAGAGCCTGGCTAAGCATAACGTCTGATACCTGGGTACAAAGCATCATTTCCAGAGGGTATTTCATACCTTTCTCTTCCCCTCCCACTCCTGTAAACAGAAACTCGGATATTCCACCCAGTCTCAGGGAACAAGCAACTACAGAGGTCCACAAGTTGCTAGGAAAAAAGAGTCATCCAGCCAGTCCCAGCAGACCAAGTTGGATTCGGAATTTACTCAAGATTCTTTTTGGTTCCAAAGAAAACAGAGGACTGGAGACCTATCTTGGACCTCAGCAGACTCAACCAATTTGTAAAAAAAAAGAGACATTCCGAATGGTCATGCTTCAGGCCATTCTTCCCTTTCTAGGAAAAGGTGATTGGATGTGCTCCATTGATCTCAAGGACGCGTACTACTACATAAAGATGGACAGATGCTCCAGAGATCACCTGCATTTCCGGCTGGAAGCCAATCACTACCAGTTTTGTGCCCTGCCCTTTGGTCTCAGTACAGCCCCCAGAGTGTTCACCAAATGCATGGCAGTGGTCACGGCTCACCTGAGGCGTCTAAGATTCCAGGTGTTTCCATATCTAGATGATTGGCTCCTCACCGCTACCACCAGGCATCAATTGATTCAGGCAACACAATCTACTCTGACACTCTGCCACCACTTAGGCATTACAGTCAACTTCAAAAAGTCTGCCTTGTCACCATCACAGCATACCATCATTATAGGAGCAGAGTTAGATACCTCAACCACCACTCTACATCTTCCAGTCGACAGGGTCTCACTTCTTTACCAACACGCCAACTCATTGGTGTCAAAGAACAGAGCTACAGCCGCAGAGGTCTTGAAGGTACTAGGTTTAATCAAGTTTACTGATACCAACTTCAAACAAATAAAAACATATAAACACATTAAGCGCTTTCATCAGTTGTTAGACTTCTTCAGAATATCATTATGCTGCCTGTTCACACGTTATATACAATCCCACTAATTGAACAACTACATCATTTCCTTCCCCAACAACATGATACAGGAAATACAAAGCCCATAGTAAACAATCCAGGTGTACATAAAAAATAATAACAAACAAGTAAAAAGTCTTGTTTACATACAAAAATTCCTTTAAATAAAGAATAATTGCTTTAATTTTAAAAAATGTTGTAAAGACATTTTTTCATTCAAACCAGGGGGGGAGTATGCATTTAATCTTATCTGCCACTTTAATTCTAGAAATTCTAGATATTCCTCCACAGGTTTATTTATTTTTTATGTATACCTGGATTGTTTACTATGGGCTTTGTATTTCCTGTATCATGTAGTTGGGGAAGGAAATGATGTAGTTGTTCAATTAGTGGGATTGTATATAATGTGTGAACAGGCAGCATAATGTTATTCTGAAGAAGTCTAACTACTGACGAAAGCGCTTAATGTGTTTATATGTTTTTATTTGAAGTTGGTATCAGTAAACTTGATTTTATCGTAGTCTTGCGTTGTTGGACTGTTCCTGCTTTCTGTTATTTACCAGTTTTGTCGTTTTTATTTTTGAAGGTACTAGGTTTGATGGTAGCAGCAATTGTAGCCATTCCACTCGCAAGGATGCATATGAAAATTCTTCAATGGCTCCTGTTTGCTCAATGGTCTTACCAGAAATTACCAATGAACCATATTCTCATCACAAATTCTTGCAAGAGAGACCTTCGGTGGTGGTTGATGTCTCTTCATGTCAAAATAGGAAGACCCTTTGTGCTCCCCCCAGTAGCCACTGTGACCACGGACGCTTCCCTGATAGGGTGGGGGGGGGCATTTTCAGGGAAAGACTGCCCAAGGCACATGGACGGATCAAGAGTCACATCTGCATATCAATGTTCTGGAGTTGAGAGCAGTACTTCTGGCATTGCAGTACTTCCAGGACTCTCTTCCTCTAAGGACAATTGCAATTCAGACAGACAACATGTTGTTGGTCTGGTACTTGAACAAACAGGGCGGAACCAAGTCTTATCCCCTTTGTCGAGAAGCCCTCAGGGTATGGCAATGGGCTGTGTCATCCCAGCGTTTTCTGTTAGCAATGCACATCCCAGGGAAATCCAACATGATAGCGGACAAGCTGAGCAGGGCAATCCTGTTGCCTCACAAGTGGCCTCTCAACCAACACGTTGCGGACATAATTTTCCACAAATGGGGCCAGCCTTGCTGCAACCTCTTTGCCAATCACATCAAAACCAAATGCAGAAGCTACTTTGCCCTAATACCACCTCCGGGACATCCCCCGAGAGACACACTCATACACGATTGGCCTCCGGGTCTCCTATATGCATTCCCACCAATTCTATTGATACCCAGGTTTTTGCAGAAAGCAAAATCACTGGGAAGGACTGTTATCCTCATAGCCCCCCATTGGCCTCAACAGATTTGGTTCCCTTTTCTTCATCATCATCTGCTGGAGGATCCATGGATCCTGGACCCAGTTCCAGACATCCTGACACACCCATCAGGGGACCTCCCTCCTTCATTGCAGTCTCTAAAGCTGACTGCTTGGCTGATCCACTTCCCCAAACAGCCAGGCTTCATTCACTCTCAGATGACACAAGACAAATTCTATTGTCTTCTCATAAGCCATCCACCAGAAAACTATATTACAGTAAGTGGAAAAGGTTCTCCATTTGGGCCAGTATACAAATAATTGACCCTTTCCAAGCTCCTTTGTCATCCATTTTAGAGTTTTTGACAATGATTTTTAAGGAAGGAGCAGCAGCTGCCACAGTTCGGGTTTGGTTAGCAGTCATATCAAATTTCCACCTTGGATTTGATGGGTTAAATATTATGGCCCATAAGTTATCTAAGGTTTTTTTCAAAGGTGTTTTTCACATGAGACCTCCTGTCAAAATCCCTTATTCTCTCTGGAATTTGAATTTGATGCTATCTCAAATAATTCTTCCCCCCTTCGAACCAGCATCATCTTGTGATCTCAAATTTTTGTCCTGGAAAACTTTTAGTTATGTACTCACCATAACTTCAGATGTTTGGATTCCATCTCGCCTACATTCTGACTGATGGTTCGGAGCCGATCCTCGGCTCTGACTCGGCACGCTTATGCCAAAGAGCGAAGTCTCTTATTGGCTGAGCTTACTATATCCCAGGATGCACCACTACCAGTCCCCCAGATCTAGTTTGTCCGCATACATGCACACACGCATGCACTGCTTATATAACATTGACAGATGAAACAAGATAAAAAACAGTAGAACTCAAACCGTTCAATCTCTTCTGATCTCCAAGGCAGGGGGAAGGAGGGTGGGTTATTAGGAATGTAGGCGAGATGGATCCCAAACATCTGAAGTTATGGTGAGTACATAACTAAAAGATGTTATGTGATCCTATCTCACCTACATTCTGACTGATGGGACAGCGTCCCTAGCACCTAAATCCTGGGTGGCTCACTGGAAAACACTCCTGAGTACCGTGGAACCAAATGATGCTCGTCCTTTAGATGCCACATCCAATTTATAGTGGGAAATTAAAGTGTGCGGGTTGGACCAAGTAGCCGCAGCACAAATCTCAGAAATAGTGAGCTTGGAATGGAATGCAATAGAGGTAGCCATAGCTCTAGTGGAGTGAGCTTTGACAGATGTTGTAAGTTGTTTATTTGAAGAGGAATAAGCTTGAGTTATGCAATCTCTGATCCATTTGGCAATAGTAGCTTTAGTGATGGTTTTACCCAGTTTATTATCTGAAAAGGACACAAACAATTGATCTGTTTTCCGAATTTGTTGAGTCCTATCTAGATAGAAGCACAATTGCCTGTGAACATCCAATGTATGGAAGGTGTATTCCGCTTTGTTTGAAAATTTTGGAAAGAAAACTGGTAGCTCTAAAGATTGTTGGAGACAGAGATTAGAGCAAACTTTTGGGACAAAAGATGGATTAGGTCTAAGTGATACTCTATCCTTGTGAAAAATCAAGTACGGTGGTTTGATAGATAGGGCTTGAAGTTCTGAAACTCTTCTTGCAGAGGTAATTGCAATTAAGAAGGCAGTTTTCCAAGACAGATATTTCAACTCACATGTAGCAGCTGGTTCAAAGGGGGAAGATGTTAAGGCATGAAGTACCAAATCAAGATCCCACGGAGGCGCAGGATGAAAAACTGGGGGTCTTAAAAGCACAGCACCTTTCATGAAAGTTTTACATAATCTGCTGCTCATCAACGGTGGGTCTATGGAATCGTGAAATTTGGAGATAGCTGCTAGTTGGACTTTAATAGTAGAGACTGAAGATCCTTGATTAAACAAGGATGTTAAAAATTTCAAGACCTCTGGTATCGGGGCAGTAATAGGGTCTAAGCCTCTGAGTTGAGCCCAGATAGCAAACCTCTTCCACTTACTGTGATACAATTTCTTAGTGGTGGGTTTGTGGGCTGAAGATAAAATGTGAATAACTTCGGGTCCAAGGTGTGATTTCTGACTAAAGTCAGAAGTGGAGGACCAAGCTGTTAATTTCAAAGTGTGAAGGGACTGGTGCTGTTGTCCCGACTGATGAACCAGAAGGTCCGGAGTTAGATCCAAGAACCAAGGACCGTCCAGAGTATATTTCTGTAGGTAGGGGAACCATACCTGGCGAGGCCAATACGGAGCAATTAGAATCATTGTGGACCCCAATTGGGAAGCTTTCTGGATGACTTTGGGGAGGAGTGGAATCGGAGGAAAGCATAAAGCAGTCCTGTTGGCCAAGGTTGGACTAGAGCATCCGTAGCTGCCTCCCTTGGCGGGGTCAAGGAAAAGAACCTTTGCACTTTGTGTTTCGTGGTGTTGCAAACAGGTGCAGCACGGAATCCCCATCTTTGAAAATCTGAGCTGCTACTGTTTTGTTCAGAGACCACTCGTGAGGAGAGAGAATAGTCCTGCTCAGTCTGTCTGCCAATACATTGGATTTTCCTGGAATGTGGGTCGCTACCAGGAAGCTTGGTAGCCACTGCCCATTCCCACACTCTCATGGCCTCTCTGCAAAGGGGTAAGATCTGGTCCCTCCTTGTTTGTTTTGGTACCTGACCTCCGACATGTTGTCTGTGTGGTTGGCGATAATGCCTTGAGGCAGAAACTTGTGGAGGGCTTGTAGGGACAGAAGTACAGCCCTCATTTCCAACACATTGCTATGGAGAAATGTTTCATTTGAAAGCGAAGAACCCAGAACTGACCAGCCCAGACAATGCCCCCACCCGTCTGGGAGGCATCCGTTGTCAAGGTGGCCACCAGAGGGGGTATAACAAAGGGTCTTCCCTGATTCAGATTGGATGGCAGAAGCCACCAGCGGAGGTCCCGTTTGCATGTTTCTGTAATCAGTATGTGATGATTGAGGGGGAGATCCTGAAAAGACCATTGTGTTGATAACAGCCACTGAAGAATCCTCATGTGCAATCTTGCCAGAGGAACTAGGAGAACCGTGGCAGACATTGAACCTAAAAGTTGCAGGACCATCCTGGCTGGGGCTTTGGATCTTAGAAGCAGGGCTCGGACTTGATCTTGTAATGTTTGTATCCTTTCGGTAGGAAGGAAGATTCGCATTAATTTTGAGTCTATCTCTGCTCCTATGAATCTTATGCTGAGAAGGCAGCAAGACAGACTTTGACCAGTTGAATGTAATTCCCAGGGAAGCACCCAGGAGATGGTGGCTTGTAGGTTCTCTAGTAGTAGATGCCTGGTGGTGGCAGTCAGGAGCCAGTCGTCCAGATAGGGAAACACTTGGAATCCGAGACTCCTCAGGTGAGCAGTCACTACTGCCAAACACTTGGTGAACACCCTGGGGGCTGTGGTGAGACCAAAGGGCAGTGCACAAAATTGGAAATGACTGTCTCCCAGGCTGAAGCGCAGATACCTCCTGGATGCCTGATGTATCGGTATGTGATAATAGGCGTCCTTGAGATCTATGGAGCACATCCAAACATCTTTCTCCAACAATGGGAGAATGGATTGTAAAGTGACCATTGAATTTGGACTTCATGACGGACTGGTTTAGTTTGCTGAGATCCAAAATGGGTCTCAGGTCCCTTGTCTTTTTTGGCACTAAAAGAACCTTGAGTAATTTCGGATCCGATCTGGTCTGTGGGGACGGTTGGATGACTCCTTTTCTAGCAGCTTTGAAGCTTCTACGGGTGCAATTTGCCTTTGACTGGGTGGAGGCTCCGGGATTTTTTTGGGCGGTGGGGGTGAGTGTGTGAAGGGAATGGTGTAACCTCCGGCAATAATCCGAAGCACCCATCTGTCCTGAGTAATAGACTCCCAGGCTTTTAGGTGCTTGGCAAAGGCACCCGACTGGCTCGAGCAGCACAGCCGGGCAATCCCTCATGGAGTGTGGGAGGCTAAAGAGCCAGGAAAGGACTCGCGGTCTCCAGTGTTGCGGGGCCTCTGCCGCCTCTGGGGCAGCGTCTCCCAGAAAAATTTCCCGTCCTCTGCCTCTGGAAGGGAATCTTCCTGCTGTTGAGGAAAGAATTTCTGTGATTTGCGGAACCACATCTTCCCTCCTCTTTAGCCTTGGGATAAGGCCGAAGGGAGTGGAATAATGTGCTCCTCGGCAGATAAAGTCTTTCCCTCCTGCTCACAGCAGGTAAGAGTGTCTTTACCTTGGGTCCATACAAAGAGGACCCATCAGACGGAGAGTAGGCAAAGGAAGACTTGAAGGCCTCCGCGAAATGACACAAATGGAGCCAGGCTTGTCTCCGTAGAGCCACGCCTGTGCCTGCTGCTCTGCCCGCCCCTTCGGCCGCATATGAAATGAGCCTCATGGACGAGTTAGAAATCGAGGTAAGGATAGCCAACTGAGAGCTAACCGACTGGGCTAGCTGCTCAGGTAGGTTACCTGAGAGGGAGTCTGACAGCTCCTTGACCAGATCCCTCTGTAGTCTGGTGAAATGTGCCAAATAATTCAGGGACCTCAGAGTAAAGGCCGCTGAAGTCAGGGTGCGCTTCCCGTACCGGTCCATGCTCCT
The DNA here is from genome assembly GCF_019279795.1 of Protopterus annectens. NCBI lineage: Eukaryota > Metazoa > Chordata > Ceratodontiformes > Protopteridae > Protopterus > Protopterus annectens. The sequence goes on along the minus strand of NC_056745.1, from coordinate 743,930,635 downwards.
AGACTCCTTATTAGGAGGATGGACGGACATTGAAGCCTCTGCCACGTCCTGCTGGGTAGCAGATGCCACCACCATGGCATCTACAGCCACGCCTTTCGTTAAGAACTCCTTCTCGGGTGGGGCAGACAAAAATTTGTTAGGGTGAGAAGGCACTGGTTCCACAGTATCTAGATGTTCCCACGCCCTCCGATAAACCAAATCCAGGAGCTCGTCGAAGGGCGGAGACACCCAGGAGGCGGAGGGCTGAGCCCCGAAGGCCTTGAGGAACACCGACTCATCAGCGGAGGGTTTGGAATTCCAGCCGCCTCGTTGCTTGAGGATCTCTAGAATGTCTGCAAATGAGACATCATCCGAGGACGACTTTGGGGACCCCTCCGCATCATCAAGATCAGTGTCCGATGTAAGAGACTCATCGGGGGAGTCCACGTGCTTCCTCTTGCACGATCTCTTCCTTGGGGCTCCTCCGAAGACAACTCCGAAGACCCTCAGGAGGAGGGAACCCCCAGTGGGGTAACCTCAGGCCCGGGCTCCGCTGCCTAGAGACAGGGGAACTGCCAAAGACCCAGTCTCCATGCCCAGGAAGGTGCGGTAAAGCCGTAGAGATGGCCGAAGAAGACTTGGCCAAGGCACTCCTCATAGCTCTGAAGGCCGGACCCCAGAATCCTGGGAGGGTGCAGTCTCCGGAGCCATGATAGCAGACGGAAGTCCAGCGCGAAGCACCGAGAGGAAGGCTTGGAACCGACAGCATTGGTCCCAGCGTCACCCCCGGGTCCGGCCGAAGAAGTCAGTGTGCTAAACTCGGACCCGAAGGCCGGGGTTGGAGTAAGGGTCGGAGCTGACCCTAGGATCTCCACTGGCTCCATCAGCACCTGCTCCGATGGAGCCGAAGCGGTCGGAGGAGGAATGGCAATGGAATGGGCTATCGGCTCCGAAGCCAATTGGGTCGGAGCCGAAACAAATTTCTGAAAGACTGGGGACTGGAAAAGTCTTTGGAGCACCCTGTCTATGTCCGAATCTGACATCCTTGATGACCTGGAAGAGACCGAATGGGTCCGAGTAGGCCTCTCCAATGGCTCCAAGGGACTAGCGGACCGGCTCGAATCGACTTCGACAATTATCGGCGCCGAAGGAGTGTCCAAACCAATTTCCATCGGTGCGAAGAGGGCTTGGCGCCGAGGAGGAAGTGTCTGAGTGGACAACCTTCATCGGCTCCGAGATCAGTGGAGCCGATGAAGGTGACCCGCCTCGATGCCCCAGCCGTCGGCTCGAACCCAGAGGAGTCGAGGCTGGAGGCATCGAGGCAGACCGTTCCGCCCTCGGCTCCGAAGTCCGTGGAGCTGAAGGAGAAGCCTGCCTATGTCTTTTGGCGGTCGGTTCCGACGGACTGGTCGGAGCCGGCGCCCTTTCTTTAGCAGGAGAAGGAGAGGAAGCTAATGCCTCTTCAAATGAGGGTTTAATAAGGCCTTTTAAAATAAGTTTATTTTTCCTCTCTTGGAGGACCCTCGAGGAAAATCGTGACACGCTACAGGACTCCTGCAAATGTTTGGTGCCCAAACAGTACACACAGAGAGAGTGGTCATCTGTAATAGACATTTTGAAGCTGCACTTAGTGCACTTCTTAAAACCTGAAGGCCTAGGAGCCTGTGACATTATGGCAACCAATCAAGTGTAACAGCCAAAAACAAAACACACTAACTATCACAGAGAAAAAACTTTTCTCTCTCTTTTTTTTTTTTATAACCAAGAACTGTCACAAAGAAGAAAAACTAGAAGGGATCCAAGAACCCTTAAATAAAAACGGAACTTGAAGACAAAATGACTGACAGGGGAAGGCCCTTCAACTGAAAGGGAACCTCTAGTCAGAAAAAAAGGCGCAATCACCACACAAATACTTCACAAAAATATCCAGTCATACACAAAAAGACGAAATAGCCGTTAAAACAGCTTTTTGTTGAAATTCTAAGAAATCCCTGACAGGAAAGTAAGTGAAAAACACTACTTAGCTCAGCCAGCTCGAGACCACGTCTTTGTTTGTTAGCGGCAAACGAGATCTGGGGGACTGGTAGTGGTGCATCCTGGGATATAGTAAGCTCAGCCAATAAGAGACTTTGCTCTTTGGCATAAGCGTGCCGAGTCGGAGCCGAGGATCGGCTCCGAACCATCAGTCAGAATGTAGGCGAGATAGGATCACATAACATCTATTTTTCTAGTGGCTATTACTTCTGCCCACAGAGTGTTAGAACTTCAAGCATTATCTATCAGACCTCCTTATATGATTTTCCATGCTGATAGAGTATCTCTCAGAACAAACCCCTCATTTTTGCCTAAAGTCTGTTCTGAGTCTAATATCAATCAGGTCACTGAGTTGCCAGTCTTTTTTCCCAACCATTCCAACAAATTGCAATACATGCTGCACAAACCTGACGTACACAGACAGCTCAGATTTTATCTTGATAGAACTAATGATATTAGAAAATTAGATCAACTCTTTGTATCCTTTTCGGAGGCCAGAAAAGGTAGACCAGTGGCTAAAACAACCCTTTCAAAATGTTCATGCAAATGCTAACATACCTTTGCCACACAAAGCAAAGGCTCATTCAACCAGAGCTGTTTCTACGTCTTCTGCCTTTCAAGATAAACTGCCCTTTGATAACATTTGTGCTGGAGCCACTTGGTCTAAGCCTCATACCTTTATCACTCATTACAAAGTAGATAAGGCTTCTAGGGACAGGTCTTCTTTTGGTTCTACGGTCCTGAAAAATGTACTCCCGTGAGCTACTCAGGATTGCGGGTGCTAGGGACGCTACCCATCAGTGAGAATAAATGGTGAGATTTAACAACTTGACATAAAGAAGTTATGTACTCACCATAATGTTCCTTGTGAGTTGTTTATCTCGCCTTTATTCTCACGTCCCTCCTTCCATACCCCTCCTGGCTGACAGTTGACCTAGAGGCTAGTATCATCCTAGTTGTTCAATACTTCGTCTTCCTTCTTGGGGAGTGCTCCCCTTACAGGGGTATATATACACGCAGAAAACAAGATCTGAGGTAATTCCAGCAGTGCATCATGGGATAAGGGGCCTGGTCTCGAGCTACTGGCAAACCTTGAGCTTTGCTATCGGCCGTGTCAGAGCCAAGGATCGGCTCCGAACCCATCAGTGAGAAAAAAAGTAAGATAAACAACTCACATGGAACGTTATGGTGAGTACATAACTTCTTTTTTCTGCTCTATATCTTCAGTTTTATTACAAATATCACTACCCCTTAGGTTACCAGCTAAACTTTCAATTACAAAAAATGTGAATGCATGGGCTTGTCCTTCTTTCAAAATGTGTTGTGTAGTAGCACTAGTTTCTTTAGCATTACGTATGTCTCTAAGATGTTCCAAAATTCTATCTTTAAAAATACGATTAGTTTTGCCTTTGTAAAATGCAAAGCAAACTTTACAGAAGCAGAAATAAATCACATTCTTGGTTCTGCAATCAAAATATTGCTTAAAATCGATCCTAAAAATCCTAGTGGTATGCTCAAAATATATCAAAATATGTAAATACTTACATGCAAGACAATTTCTGCAGGGAAAGGTTCCCAACCTATCTGATATCATTCCAGTAAAATTATATGATTTAAAACAGAGTTGTTTCTTTAAGGAACAATTATTCTTGAAAGAAAAAGAGGGGCCATCATTGACAATGTCGTGAAGCTCCTCTACAGCACCTAAGATGTTCCAATGTTTCCTAACAACTTCACGTTTTACCTACGTCATTAGAGAAAGGAAGAACTAGTGTAAAATCTTCACATATTTCAAGATTATGATGTGTAATAGCATCAGTCCTAGTTTCTATCATCTCACTAAGAAATGGTCTGCATTTAGAATCTCTCTCATTCCGTGCTAGTCTTATTTGTTCATCTATATCAGCTTCTTTATATCCCCTATCTATGAATTCTAATTTCAATTTATTTAGGGCTTCACTAAGATGTAAATCATTAATGTAAAGTCGCATTATTCTATAAATTTGTCCTTTCAGCACATTTCTCTTTACATGTCTTGGATGCATGCTAGTATAACGTAGCAAGTTATTCCTTCTAGTGGGTTTCCTAACTAGACTTGTATCAATGTTATTAAGATCTTTCTTAGTTTCTTTCATATCTAAAAACTCAATTTCAGAATAAGAATATTTGTATGAAAAACTAAGAAAGCCTGTAGTACTATTCAAATAAGAAACAAAACCATTTAGCTCTTCAATGGTACCACCCCATAACAGTAATAGGTCATCTACAAAACGTGTATACCATAGAATGTGCTGATAGAGGCTGTTGTTAGCAAAAACAAAATCCTGTTGCATTAGGGATGTGATGAAAGGAGATACTGCCAGCTCAGCTAGCTGGAATTTTGTAAATAATTATATGCCATTGGTGAATATTAAAAGGATTTGCATAAGATGCTTGCATTACAAAAGTATTAGAACTGTATGTCATGTGTATATCAAACTGCTGTGCAGTGCAGATGTGTGTGTGTTGAAGGGGTATTTGTAATATTTTTGTGTTTAAAATGGATCCAGAGTGTGCCCTACTGGAAGTCTACATAAAGGTACATGCACTGTTGTAACTGTTTAAATGTATATATTTTAACAGTGGAAACTGGAATACAAGAGGTTAACTTCAAAAAATAACTGAAATTAAATTACTTTACGACTAGGCCATTAAAGATTGTATCTTTCAGTTTTTGATGCAGCAAGAGACACAATGTCTGTCTTAGGAAAGTTTCTGTATTGTCTTTAGGGTGAATTAATTATTAGTTTTGAAAGCATGAAGGAATGCAATTGTTTTATGACTTCCAGCATCTGTCAGAGATCTTTGGAGAAGCACTTGTCTGTATATTTTTACAGGTAGATGCTAAATACTGCCAACTTCAACAATGGGGGTTTTGGCTTGGGAAGTGGAAGTCAGATGACAAGAAATGATGTCATTCTGCAAGCTATCCCAGAGTAATATTTTAGATATTAATTTGAGAAGTCTTTTAGTGAGACAGAGCATTCTGTATTCTGTCTTGTACCTGACAACGACTAGAAGATCCATTCACCACATTTGCTTTGCTCATTTAGTAAGTTCTTAGGTTATAGTAATTCTCTTAGATTCAGTCAGGAATATACTAAAGCTTAGTATAGATACTTGTTTTATTTATTTGAGACTGTCCTGTAATGTTTTAAATATTTCCTGTGGTTTTGAACTTTGATGTCACTGTGAACATATATCTAATATTGTCTTGTTCTTTTATTATTTATTATTAAATATATTTAAACCTTTCATTGCGGCTGCTCTGTGTAGAGATATTTAAGTTTTGAGAGTACTTGCATATTTATTTGGTGACACTGTGTGGGCCACTCCTAATAGCCTTGCTCTTGGTCACATTACCATGTGTGTTAATATTAATATTACACAGTAAGACTGGACACCCTTTGTTAAGGGACTTAAAGTAGCTGATAAGGAGTTGATTGGTGGCAGTAGTAACTACCTTATAGTCTGGGCAGAAGTGGGCATAGCTAGTAAACTTGTGCCAGCCTTTCCCAGGTGTGTGTGTGTGTGTGTGTGTGTGTGTGTGTGTGTGTGTGTGTGTGTGTGTGTGTGTGAGTGTGTGTGTAAATCAAACTTCAAAGGGTGTGTGTGTCAGCTACTTGGGCAGGGACACGGAGCACTGGTTGGACAGAGAGGACGCTGGAGGCCTTAGCTTGGTCACTCAGCTGAGATCTTAACTCTATAGCTGTGTCAGTGGGGAGTCTTACTGAGGATCTAGAGAAAGAGTGAGAAACCAGCCCCGGAATGACTGTGGTCTCTGTGTGCTCTTAATGGAAATTTGACTTGATACAGAGAGCTGCATCTGGAAATACTGTGTGTGTACCTGTTAATCTCCCAGTGTACACCCCCCACTGGTGCCAGTGGTGAGGATTGAGGCTCCCTGATTACTAGTCCAGTGGCTGGTTGTCACAAGGGATAAAAGAAGGATTAGTTCTCAATGAAACATTGTCTTTTGCAGATGTCAAAGCAATCAGTAAAACAGTTTTCTGTGCTAACCTCAAGTCAGCCTGATGAGCTGGTTCAAATGGAACAAGTGCTAACTTCTCTAACACAAAATTAAGATCCCAAGAAGGAGTCATTAATTTTCTTGGAGGCTTCTTACACAAAACCCTTTAAAAAAATATTTTCAAATGAGAATGCAATGAAAGAGGGGGATCCATGGGCAGACATGCTGAAATGGCCAACAGATGACCCTTGATAAAGTAGTAAGAAAGGCCAAGGATAATAACACATGATAAAGTAGTAAGAAAGACCAAGGATAATAACACACAAATATTGTAAAACCAGAGATACATTGACCCTGAATGAGTGCAGGCTATGTTGTTAGAACCAGCTAGAAAACCTTTTCCATTTGCTAATGTGTGATATTCTAGTACCAGGCATTGTTGCCTCCATTAGTATCTGCTACACATCCTAAGTAAACAAGTGCCTATGGGGAATTAAGACCCTATCATCCAGGCAGTCAGTTAAAGCTGAGTAGGGTCATGATGTATCAAACACCCCTGTTCTTGTGTGATTAGATCCATTCTTTGAGGGACCATGTGGTGTTTGCCCCTGGTAATTTCCAAAACAAGGGAGAACGACTGTTGCCTGGGCTAGAAGGGGATCACCACAATGATCTTTGGGGATTCCTTTTGAATCTTCAGTAGTGTGCTGGTTATCATTGGGAAGAGTAGAAAAGCATGCAGGAATATTTCTGTTCAAATACAGGAAAACATATCTGTCTTCCAGGCCTTCTTGTATGGAGAATTTTGCCAGGTGATTGCTCAGACAGGAAGCAAAGAGGTCTACATGAGAAACTGTCCAAAGGTGTACCAGATCTTAGAAGACACACTGATCTAGTTTCCACTCATACGGGCCTGCCTTTGTTTTTCCCAGTTTGTCTGCCACACAGTTTTTCTCTGATGGGATGTAGAATGCCTGTAGAGTGAGATTGTGGTGTAAAGCCATATTCCATGCTAACATGACTAGTCTGCATAGAGAGTAAGACCTAGTTTTATTTTGCTTGTTACTGTACATGACAGTGGTATTGTCTGTAAAAAGTTGAAGAGATCCAGGGTACTAAAGGTGACTCAGAGATCTAAGTGAAATGATTACAACAAGCACCTGTTTTATATTTATGTGTGGTCTGTCCTTGTTGTTCCAGATACCTGGCACTTTTATCTCTCTTGACACTGATCCCCAAGCAAAGTCTGTAGCACCAGTGGTGATTGACTGCTTTGGCACATGTGACAAGAAGGGGAGACCTGAGTTTATTTTTTTTTTCTGTTGCACTAAGTGATTTCTCTTCTTACAAATCCTAGAACTGGAATTTGAAAAGATAATGGGTTTTGGTGCTGGGTCCAAAGAAATTTCAGATACCACTGTATCATTCTCATATGGAGTCTTGCTAGAGGTGTCATGAGAATCATGAGGTCATGAGACCCAAAATCCTGAGGTATTCCCTTGCAGAGACTGATGTCTGATGGGAAAGCCCTTGAAAGATTTATTGATATAGATCTATTTTTTCATGTGGAAGAAAAGATCTTTAAAATGAGGTGTCTACCTGACAACCCAGGAGCAACATCCTGTGTGTTGGAGCCAAAAAAGCTTTTGAATGCTTTCTTGGAATCCCAGCTTTTGCAAAATATCTCTCACCCAAATGCGAGTTACCTGGCACCTAAAAACATTCTGCAAAGCAAATTGTCTAAATATGAAAAATGGGGATACCTTATAGTCTGCAATCAGCAATAAATGGAGAGAAACACTTTGTGATCACTCTTGGTGCAGTAGATAGTTCAAGGTGTAAGGCAGAGAACTCAATCTGATCCAGACACACAAAACCTTAAGAAATGCCTGACATCTGAATGAATAGGGATACAATTATTAGCATCTTTTAAATCTAGTGTAACTAGAAAACGTAAATGAGGAAGGGGGAGTAACAGGTTGTGAACTTACTTAGACACTATAGCAAAATGGTTTAGGAAAGAAAGATCCAGAACTGGTCTCCAGGCAGTTTCTTTCTTTGGCACCAAAACCTTCCTTGAATGAAAACCTTTCTTAAACTAGAAAAGAGGAACTAGTTCTATTACTCCCTTAAACAGCATGTGATGAAGGAAAGGTAGAAACAGAGAGGTTTGTTCTAGTGGGGGAGGACGTACCACCTGTGAATGAGGAACTAGCTCTATCACTCCCTGACACAACATATGTTAAAGGACAGGGGAAATGGAGGAGGAGGATGACCCAGTGGATGAGGAATTACTCCCTGAAAGGGAGGAATTTCTTCCCACGGCCATGTGTAACTTTGATGTGTAACTTTGATGAATAATGTTCAGAACCCATTTTTCTAAAACTAACTGTTGTCAGAGACAGAAATGGAGATCCAGACTTTATGGAAGGGACTGCCAGGATATTGGGGGGTGGGGGCATGGTCCCTTGAACAGTCATTCTGACTTGTTTGATTGTCCTTTGTTTTAAGTTTCCTGCATTCTTTTTGAACCCCCCCACCACCACCACTGCATCGTCAGCATCTCTATACCAGCATTTTGCTGAAACTATTTATTATGTTTGTTGCCAAAACTGAATGAGAGGGTACAGAAGCCATAGGAAAATTTGAAAAAGGAGGGCTATAAAATCTGATAGATTTCCTTAATCAGTTTATCTCTCTCATTACATTTTGATAACCTCTGTAGCAGAGGGTCCAAAAACTAACTAACTCTCTAGCCAAAGCAACATTTCAAATAGAATCTCCCAGAACTTGTAAAAAGTTATGAGAAGGCAGCCAAATAAACCTCCTCAATTACAGTACCAGTAGCCACAGCCCTGGAAGAAGTATCAGCAGTCATATACACACTTTACACAATGGGTTGTGACCTTTAGATCGTATGGTTTCTTTCATTTCACAGCAGACTTTTCCTGTCAAGAAGAAACTGCAGACAAAACATTCCTCATACTTTCACAATTAGAATAAATTTTAACATAGGAGCCTGACAATTCAAAATTCTGAAATCAAAGTTGCAGAAGCATACAGTTTTTCCCCATACTTATTGATTATTTTACCATCCTTGTCAGAAAGAGTAGGATTGGAATTAACTAAATGTCTAGCAGCAGTAAGATTAACTACTGCTATATCTGCTGGGTCAGGTTTGGAATGAGTACGTAAAAACTTGAAAGACTGAGGAACTTTATACAATCTATCTGCTTTTTTTAGGAGCAGCAGGCTGACCTTCAGCATTGGTCTTACGGGAATTGATATAGACCAATGTTACTGAACACGTTAATGACATGATATAGGAGAAGACCTGTTTTAATTGACTGAGATTTGCGAAATTTTGCTTTTTACCAATGAAGGAAGAGGTCTGACCAATTAATTAGTTTCAATACTGATGATAATAGATACTAGTATGCTTCATATTGGCTGATGTACTGACTTCAACTGAGCCAGTTGGCTATTAATTTAATGATTTTAATATATTTTGGCAATGAATATGAATTGTTTTAATTGGATAATAAGAATTTTTAAATTTGAGTTTTCTCTAATTTAGAAATTAGATCTGATGAATGGTTTTCAAAACCTGAAAGCACTTATCATATGGTTATTTTAATAAAGTCATGGTGAATGCTGCATTTTGTTGAGGTTTCCTATCGTATCTCATTTTATTTTGCAGTGGTTCTTTAACTGTTTTGCCTCTTGTTTATTTACTTGTATTTGTGAATTATTTTGTGAGGCAACAGTACATGATGGAAGGTATTCATACAGATGCATCAGAACTTGAGTTCGATTATCAACCAAAAAGAGGGGTTAAAATGGATTCATATCATCGTATGAAGGCTCTTCACCTGAAAAATAATCCTTTACTGAAGTTAAGTTTTGTGGAAACAAACACATCTGATGAACCTCAATAACTAGTTATGACTACATTCCTGCCAAAGGTGAGAGAACTGGAGAATTTGCTCTATAAGCTTAAAACAGCAATGACAGCGTATGCATTTAGAGACCTGTCTTTATTATAAAGTCATTTCGAGAGGTCTCAGAATTCTGCTTATGCCGTCATATGGCAATTTACATCCCAACTTGCTTCGGAAATGGCAGTCATTAAATATAGAATTAAGTTTCAACTATATAAGATTGCTTATTGATTATTTTGTTCCCACTGAAAAGGAACTTATTAAAATATAGAGTGGGAATTAGAATTAAATTATTCTAAGGGCTGTTATTACACAAAGCTAGAAGATAATTATTTAAATATTTCTATCTATGATACAAAATAAGAATCAATAAAATCTAAAAAAACTGTTGAGATATTATAAAGATTTTAAAAGTGGCCACATTTTTACTTGGCCACATTCAAAAGCAAGACATGCTGTTGATACACAGAGTAAGAAGGAAGAAAGGAGTCAATCCACAGACTGATAATAATATTCAAACTTAAACTGAACATAATGTAAGTACATTAAATACTGATTCAAATACATCTAGGCATAATGAACAGAATGATTCAGTTTTGCATACTGATATTAATATGGGGGCTAGGTCTAAAGATTCCAACATTTTGTCATAAATTTTTCCAAAGCCTCCTTTTCAGATACCCATTGTGAGACATGGAGAGCAGATGAATTTACAAAGCAGGGGAAGGAGGAAATGGAGACTATGCGCAGAATAGAAAGAAGTACAGTTGCGGAGCAAATGACAGATGAATTAAACAACTTGGTAATTAACATGTCCAATAAACCACAGTAACACAATCAGCCACGAAAAATACAGTATAGGTACCCAGAAAAAGAGTCCATGAAACTTCATGATAATTTTATTGACATTAAGCGCTTTCACCCAGGAATCTCCCGAGCTTCATCACAACAAAGTACATGACAAAGGCACTCACTTTTAAAATACATATAATCATTTCTAAGATTCCTGGGTGAAAGCACTTAATGTCAATAAAATTATCTTGAAGTTTTGTGGACTCTTTTTCTGGGTACCTATTTTGTAACCTGTCCAATAAATTAGCAGAGCAGCAATGGAGAGATTTGAACAAAGGATTAAGTTTTATACCAGCAACATCATCTCATCTGAATGACATTGTGCTGAGTCAGAAATTATTTGCAAGTAATATTATGTTAACAATAATATATGGAAGTGAGAATACGCAAATATATTGAATATTTTTCAAAAGCCTAGTCCCTATGTTACACAAAATATATCAGTCCTTGATAAATTTGTCAGCATATGTGAGAAAGAAATATCACAGCGACTTAACAAACCAAGACATCATTTTCATAATTTGACTAAGCAGGAGAAGGAAGCCTTATATGACATAATGTATGATAAAAATATAGTGGTGAGACCAGCTGACAAAGGTGGAGCTCTGGTGTTAATGAATACAACAGATTATACTTCAAAAATGAAGGTAATGTAACAGGATGATGTGGTCTACGTTCTCATAAACAGACTTCAAGTCAACTCAGTGACTGATGAGGTGAAATCCAGACTATGTATGCTTTTGCTTGATAAATATATCACAAAAGATCTGTATGATTATTTCATAGCAGAGTCACCTATTATACCAATTATTAATGGCCTCCCTAAAATCCACAAAGATCAAAGCAATCCACCTATGAGACCAATCATACCAGGTAATGGTTGGCTAACTGAGCCACTTTCTATTTATGTAGAACATCAACTTAAATCCATACATCAGTGAGCATGAACCATTATTAAGGACACTAAACAGTTCCTGAGGCACTTTCTAATTATATGCATAAAAGGACAGAAAACAACCCATATATTATGGTTACACTTGATGTTAAAAGTCTGTTTACCATCATACCCAATGATGTTGGACTATATCACCTCAGACATTTTCTGCAGAATCATAGTGATTTTTCAGAAGTAAAGACCAACTTAATATGTCAGCTTCTAGATATAATTTTACAATACTACATTTTTATGTTCAATAATGATGTCTATTGGCAAAAGTGGGGTGTAGCAATGGGTACACCCTGCACAAATAGCTATGTGAACTTGGTTTTGGCTGATTGGGAAAATAAAAGAAAGTTTTCATCAAGACAATATATATTTACCAGGTCTGAAATTTTACTGTCATATTGTGGATGATATTTATTTTATTTGGGAGGACAATTTAGAACACATGGAAGACTATGTTCTATATTTAGAAAATACTACGGAATTTCTGAGATTTATTCTTCATGACTCATCCACTGTTACAGACTTTCTTGATTTGAAATTATTGAAGGATGAAGAAGCTACTATCAATACTCGCCTAAATAGAAAGGAATGCAGAAAGAATAATTTATTAAACAGAAGAGCATCCATCCACCACATACTGTGTGTGTATATGTGTGTGTATATATATATATATATATATATATATATATATATATATATATATATATATATATATATGTATGGAATCACTTTAGAAGATCGAAAGCCCATAACACTGAAATTCAAAACATTGAGACAAAAATCTTGAAAATTCAAAACACTGAAAAATCAAAACACTGAATCCAATAACACTGAAAAAAACATAGGAAACCAAAATTTAATATATGCCAGCACAACTAAATTTTTCTTCTTCTTCTTTCAGCTTTTCCTGGTTAGGGGTTGCTACGTCAGATCACCTGTCAGCTCATGATTGGCAGTAGAGTTTTATGGTGTCGAGTTGCCAGCCCGGCACCCAACCTTCCACGGAAGGAACACACATGCTCTCACACCTAGGGCCAATTTAGAGTGTCCAATCCACCTACAGCAAGTCTTTGGGATGTGGGAGAAAACTGAAGCACCTGGAGGAAACCCATGCTACCACAGGGAGGACATGCAGACTCCGCACAGAAGGCATCCCAGACGAGGATCGAACCAGAGAGCCTCTTGCTCTGAGACGACAATGCTAACCGCTGCACCACCATGGCCAACCTGCCAGCACAACTATATACAGAAACAAATAAAAAAAAAACTATATTTCACTTCACCAAGCTCCCAGAACCACCCATGTCTTAGAAACACTACTTCACTGTTAAAAGATTACACATTGCTATATATCTCTCCGATACTTACCAGAGTTTCATAGGTAACCTCAGTCTTATTCCCTTCTTACTTGCTATACTACAACATTACACATCTTAGTGTAGTGTAGTGTGATCTCGAAGTTGACATATTTAATTAACAGGGGAATGCTGGCAGGCTTGCCCCCCTGCTTATATCTGAAGAAGTGTAATATGGTATGTTTCTCGTTTGTTTCTGTATGTAGTTGTGCTGCAATTCGGTATATGTTGCTTTCCTATGTTTTTTCAGTGTTATGGGAGTCAATGTTTTGAGTTTTCAGTGTTATGAATTTTCTAGATTTTGGTGTCAGTGTTTTGAATTTCAGTGTTATGGGCTTTCGATCTTCTAAAGTAAATCCAAAGTGAATCCATATGTGTGTGTATGTGTGTGTCTGTGTGTGTGTGTGTATAATATATATGTGAGTGTGTATATAATGTGTGTGTATATATATATATATATATATATATATATATATATATATATATATATATAGAGTAAATAAAAAGAAAACGCTGTTATCCAAAGGTCCGTCTCGATAAAAAGCCAAGTGATGTGAATACAAAACAAAGAAGGACCACCACGAAAAAAACAAAATAAAATTTTAAATTTTTAATACAAAAGATAAGCGCTTTCACGTACAACCAATATACGCTTCATCAGATCTTAAAATACAACTAAAAAGCTCTCATTTTATATACAGAAGTTAATTTAACAATTGAATAATTGAACATATCAATTAATCTATTAACTAATTAGACAGACTATTAAAGTCTTTTCCTGCCATTTTTTTTTAAAAGGTTCAACTCAGTAAATGTAAAAAATATACAGAATAATTCATACAGTAAATATCAATGAAAAACTTTCTAAAAGTATAGATATATATATATCTACAAATGTATATAAATACAACTGTAGAAACATGTATATATATCTGTATGAAGATCTAATATAAAATCTGATGCGTATGTATATAACATAATATACAATATAAAATGAAATAAAATAAAATAAAATAAAACTTACTAGGACATAGCTTATAAATATCATGTTTATAACACAAACTATATAATGATATAAACTATTTCAAGCTACGTGTTTCAAGAATTGATTTTATCGTAATAGATTGATTAAGACCCGGTGCTTGATGTGCACATAATTTAAAAATCCATTGAAGTTCAATAGTCTCCAAATAGTTCATATTATTCCCTCCTCTCTTATTTGGGACTACTAACTGCAGCACCCTAAATGTAAACATGTGGCCCTCATTTGTCATGACATGTTTGGCTAAAGCATTTAATGGATTTTGTTTCTTGATGTCATAAGAATGATTATATATTCTATCTTTTAGCCTTCTTGTTGTCATGCTGACATAGAAGGCGTAACATTGTTTACAGGTCGCTAAATATATAAGATTAGCATTGCCACAAGAAGCAAAAAAT